>NW_021680740.1:65314-90245 GCF_001412515.2 Diachasma alloeum
TTTTTTTATTCGAAGGGAAGATTTGGAATCGTTCTAATTGAAGTTTTGGATTCTTCGTGCTCTGTCGATCGAATTATTTGGGATGGGCGGTGTCAGGGTTGCCAGATTTCGGCGATTTATAGCCAAAACCTGTATAATTTTAAATGGGATGACGTCACGATCTGGTAACACTGGCGATGTTTTATCGATTAATCGAAAACATCGATTTTTCAGGCTCCAACAGCGATGTAGTATACAAATTGTGGGAACAGTTTTTCTCATTTTCAAATGAAGAGATATTTATGTTAAATAATATCAGTATAATATAATAATTTCTCAATGAAATCAGATCATGAAAACGAAAAATTTCATTTTCATGATCAACATTTGATATTTTTTCGTCATTAAAAAAAATTTCATTTTCATGATCTGATTTCATTGATAGGAAATGAGAAAAATGCAGGGAGAGATGATTAGCAAGAAAATAAAAGAAAACGATTTTTTATTTTTCTGAAAAATTTCAAAACGTTTTTTTTAATGACCAAAAAATATCAACATGTCCCCTTTCTATGATCTAATTTCAATGGAAGAAAGTGAAAAAAAAGAACAGAGCTACGTGATCAGCAAGAAAATAAAAATTTCGATTTTTCAATGTCTCCAGAAAGTTTTAAAATTGATATATTTTTTCAAATAATGAAAGAATACCCATCAATTCCATTTCTCCCCTTTTGATAGAATGCATTAAAAAAATAGCAAAGAATAAAAATCGGAGATGAAAATTTTTATCGGATTAATATAATGTAATAATTTAAATAAAATTGAATGAAATAAATCTACACTTCAAATATAAAAAAATGAAATTCATCAAGAATTGAATTTTCACATTGCACAATTGAAATCCAACAATGGAATGAAGGCACTGTCTCCATAACCCCTAAAAACGAAAAATCTCAAACCTTCTCGACATTTTCCTCCAAATTATGATCAATAAACAAGAGGATCCTCCTCAACAAATCAGTCTTCCCCTGGACGTCCATCCCCTCGTGATCCCCCATCAGCATCGACCGCAATTTCCAACTGACCGTGGGCTCCACCGAGTGTCTGAAGAGCGCAAAAATTCCTCGAATGAATCATCGCACGAGAGTAAACAAAAGAGCCATGGCAAACAGATTAATCGCTTACCCAACTGATCTACTTAACTCGATGTTTCCTCCCTGATTAAAAAAGCCATTATTTTTCGTGCGTTTAACAGCCCAAGCAGTGTACAATAACTGTGATTTAATGAAGCTGGCTAGATCGACACCACCAGTCCCTCTTGACATCATCCAGAAATAATAAACCTCATGTCCCACACTAATCCCTTTGTTATGACTTTTTGTCACGTTTTTTTTGCAAGTCGAGTCGAGTCCTCTCTCTCTCTCTCTCCTCGACACTGAAAACTCTCACACGTGCGACTGCTGCGACTAATTAATATTCCTCTGATGTGAAGTTGAAAGCTATCGTCAGAAGGCTCCGACGAGCCCCCAAAATTCGCAATAAATGATGGAGCTGTTTGTTGGAGTTTTGTTCTTGTTTAGGAGTTGGAAATGACCGTTTGGTATTCCCTACTTTCCTCGGAAAACGATACAAAAGGGAACGAAAATTATTTTGAATAAAAAATCATTTATTACTCTTAATTATCTAGTTGAGGATTTGGTTTTTGTCCCCATTGTTGATCTATTTTCTTTGGGATTTCGAGGACTGTTGGAGAAAGTGGGAACAGTGTTCATCGGATTGTCATTTCGAGACGTTTCGCTAACAGGTTCAAGTCGCTTGGTAACGACTATCGTATGAGCAACATCGATAGTCGTGATTCTCTTCGGAGATCTCAATCAAGACGCATCATTCTTGGTTTCTCTCGGCAGTCATCATTATCAATAAATCAACAAATAACCTCAAACTATCCAGCAATACAAACAATTAATTGCAGTTTATTGTATTCAGGTCCAACCGTTCTTGTATTCTCTCTTCACTCTCCACTCACCACTGATTGAGTGCGTCTAGTTTGCTTAAGCTACTTGCAACAACTCTATGCTTATTTTTTCCTCAAGTTACTCTGCATTTCTGCTGTATGACTTTTAGTCACGTTTACTTTGTACAACATAATGTACAGTTAATAAATTTCAATCAATCAATCAATCAATCATGTCGTCGTCGTAGAGCCGAAAGGGCGCAACAGCAATGCTTACCCGCACCACTTACGCCCCTCTGGCTCTACGTCGATTTTTTTCTCGAATCTCTCATCAGATTTCTTGATCGACAACTCTTCCACCTCCGCCAGCACATCAAAACGTTTACTTGGCGTTTTTTTTTACAAAAAAAAATTTTTTAATTTCCCCTCATCATTAAATAACCTCAAACTCGTTCATCAATCCAAACAATTACAGTTCATCACAATTGACTGCAAACCCACCGCCGGTGTCCCCCTCCACCCCTAATCAGCCATCATAACTCCCCACCACTACAAATGAACAAGTATGTCCCCCTGTCACCATCAATTCCCCAAAAACAGCCTCAACAATTTCAACATCTCCATCACCCAACCTCCAATATTTATATTCCCATCGAAGCCACGCGCAATTAAAACCTCTCCCAACGTCAATCTCCATTTCCCCAATATCTTTTTACAAAAATATGTGCATTATCATGTGTACTTCATCCCACACGAAGTCTCCCACGGTTAAAGGTGGGGAGGGGGGGGGGCTCGGCCCTTCCCCAGTCCTTTGGAGCCCCCTCCCCCTCCCCCCTGACCCTTGAGCCCCCCTCCCTCCCCGCTCCGCGCTATTCTGTCCAGCACAGCATGAATTTTCGTCCCCCCAACACACGTGGAAATTTCACTCGTCTCTCGGCACACAGATACACCTCGTAGGCACATGCCCGAGAGCCGACCCGACGACGAACGAGTCGAAACCCCATCCTAGCGCATTTCCCATTGCCGGTATATATACGCAGGGAATAATTCTATCTCTCTCGGGCTCCCCACTGCGTTGAGAGAGCACCAGGGCGCCGATGCTGGTCTCTGAGTACTTGAGAGAGTGCCCAAAGCCCCCGAGTCAGTTAGCCGCCATCAGTCGTTCGTTTATGTTCTCGCTCTCCTCCGCTCTCTCATCTCGCAATTTTGTTTTTTTATTTTTTTTTTCATTTCCTTTTTTTTCCCCGTTTTCAATCCCGAGAGGTTGTAAAAATGTGATACGTGCGCTGTCCACGCCGGGAGATTGAAAAAAAATGTTTGAAAAATTGACAAGTGAATTTTCACGATCCTTTGACCACTCGAAGGACTCCAACAATGCCACAACCGTGTACATAGTTTATAAACAAATAGTAAACAAATGAGATAGTGCGTGCTTCGTGCGGAGGGTGGGGGACAGATGCAATACAACGAATGTGAAAATGAACGGATTAAAATAGTAAACATCGAGACGAGATGAGAAATTTATCAAAATTACTTCTGATATTTTTAATAGGACTTGTACTAGATGTATTGTCATTTGATAATGACATTGGTAGTAAGAACGTAGCCGATATGTTGAGAACAAATGACAAGGACTTGGAGGAGGACGATAATTCGGGTGACGATGATCACAATGATAGTAACGATGATGATACTTATTTACTCGGTGAGGAGGAGGAAGCGCCGAGGGTGGGAAATGGCTCGGGTGGTGATGCTGATTTGATAAGCGGGGGTAGACATCTGCCGGTTTTTCTCATGGAGCCACTCGATGCTTTTGTCATTAAGAATAAACCGGCAGGATTGAGGTGCAAAGCAGCACACGCACTCCAACTTTATTTTCGTTGCAATGGCCAGAGAATGGAGGACTCGTATCAGACGGATTTTGTTGATCCTCACACTGGCACGAGAATTGTTGACGCCGAGGTCAACATAACGAGAGACAGTATCGAGGAGTATTTTGGAAATGACAAGTACAGATGCGAGTGCATCGCCTGGTCAGGAACTGGCTCCATCACCAGTCAACCGGCCGTCATTGATGTAGCCTGTGTGTACCCACGGTCGACGTAATTCATTGAATTTTGACGTATAGCCCATACGCTGGGAGTGAAATGTACGCACTACGGGGCCCATGGGTCAAATTTTTTACAAACAAAGTTTGTAATAAACGTAGAATTCTAAGAGAATTAGAATTTAGAGAGAAAAAATTTCCGCTTCACCCAACCGGGAATCGAACCCGGGTCTCCCAGATGAGCGCCGGGCACTCTTACCGACTAAGCTACCGGGAACCTCAGAAATTCACTCTCAAATTCACCTCATACACCGCCTTTGTTTGCAACAAATTTGACCCATGTTTGTTTGGATTAATGACAGGTGTTGCTGCAGACCCCGATGTTCTTGTTAGAGTATTTTGCAATTTTTAATCAATTAATATGTTGTCGTCGCTCCACGCACATTTTATTAGAGTTTATAGTGATTACGTACTAAACCTGTCAAGAGCCTGAAGAAGCTGTCGCAGGATTTGCAGCGAAACGTCGCGATTTGACAATAAATTAGTATTGCTGAACTCTTCCAACGTCCCATTAATTATTCCTCTTATTGTTAACCATGGAAATGACCAACGTCATCAATAATAAATATGTTGGGGTGGGGGATTGAAAGTCTTAAAACTGAAAAAAGGTGCGAAGTTTTACGCGAGCGCGCGAAGGCGCTCGGGAGGAACAATCGCTCTATCTCATTCGTTAATTGATATATCAGGATAAATCCAACGGCGGTGGATTCGTCTTGACAAGACGAACATTTTTCATCCGAACTTTCTTGTTGTACAACTCAATGGTGCAGAGCAATTCCCATTTGAACAATTCGGTTGTGAATAACTTTTGAATGCATTACTCGAGCGTTGGCCAACAAACAAATTTGGATTCTACGACCCGTAAAATATGGGAAAAATATACTTGACTCGTGGACCTCACAGTGCATACCTTTTCAATCCCAGCGTATGGACTAGTAATCGTTGCGACGAATGGGGCTGATTAACGATTTTCTGGGTTTTTTTCTGTAGATCTGAAGAAGCAATTCGAATCACCGCCGTATTCAGTGTCTGTGGAGGACGGACAGAGCACGGAATTACGGTGTTTACCACCCCCTGGTGTACCAACACCGAGGGTTTACTGGATGAGAAATGGGGTGGTTATCAATGGGGATGAGGAGAAGAGTGAACTTGGAAATAGTATTTTGATATCGAGCGAGGGCCACTTGATGATTGGACAGGCTAAGCTTATTCATCAGGCTAATTATACGTGTGTGGCGGAGAATATTGCCGCCAAACGGCTCAGCACACCAGCCGCTATTACCGTTTATGGTTGGTTGAATTAATTTCGTTTGGGTTTGGGTACAAAGAGTTCAAGTGGATGATGATTGATGGGGTGAAGGGTAACAAATTGATTTTTTTAGGCTTATTGCATGGTTAATTGGAGTTGGGGGGGAGGGAGAAAATGTCAAGAAACATTTTTGAAACGGGTTTTTAGTAGTGGAATTCATTTTTGGAATCATTTCGAGACAAAATTGGAGATGAGTGATTTTACTTTTTTTTCATTTGGGTTGTAACTCGGGATCTAGGGGAGTTGGGGGGGAAGTTCCCGGGTAGCGATTGTAGCTGATGAAATTCCCGACAGAAATGTCTTTTGAGAATTTCTTCTAGGGGCAGTATTTCTAGGCGAAAATCGAGCCCCAAGTTATGGAGGGGAAACTAGCGGAATATTCGCCAGCGGAAGATTCAATTCTTTCTTGATTAGAAAAGACTCTAGAACAAAATCCCTTCGCGGCCATAAGAAAATACATAAGATGGCAAAAAAATTCTACAAAAGCCACACGAAACATATTATAAACATCATCAAAAAAAAAAATAGAATAAAATAATGAAACAATAAGTTCTGAGGTCATTCCGAGATCATTTCCAATTTGGCTTGTAACTCGGGATCTAGGGGAGTTAGGAAAAAAATTCCCGGAAAACATTTGTAGCTGATGAAATTTCCGACAAAAATGTCTTTTGACACTTTCTCCTAGAATCAGTATTTCTAGGATAAAATCGAGCCCAGAGTCTTGAAGCTGAACCTAACGTAATATTAGCTAACGGCAGATTCAATTCTAGGGGATTTTTTAGAGTAAAAATACCAAAGATTGACTTTTTCAGTCGAAAATCATTTTTTCAGACCATAACTCAAACCCGACAAGTTGAAAAAAAATTCCTGAAACCAAATGTATCTGACAAAATTTCCCCAAAGCTCATTATTTCTCTCGTAAAATGATGTCTGAAGTCTTCCTCCTCATTTCCCCGAACGGCTCGAAATGTTCGAAATAAACCTAAATACCGATGCAAACCCCTATAATTATCCCACTCTCCGTCCACCCATTCCGTCACTCCCGAAACTATGATTCCTCCAAAATATCTCTTTATCCTTATCTCCGAGACTAATGGAGCAAAAGAATCCGAAAGTGCTCTCTCGAAATCGGTAATTTAGTCAGCTCCACACTCCGGCATTTATCATTTACGACTCATTTGTCATGTGGTAGATAACTCGGTTCTTTTAATAGAAAAAAAGCCAAACCCAAGAGGTGGTGATTCTTTTCGGTTATTTATAGTAGTCATTTACGTTTGAATTCATCCTTATGTTTAGTTAATGGGGGCTGGTCCCAATGGTCCGCGTGGACAGAGTGTCATTCACGGTGCGCCAAAGGGGGTCAAAAACGCACCAGAACCTGTACCAATCCCGCGCCAATGAATGATGGCCAGCCCTGCCTCGGTCCAGCCATTCAGAAAATGGATTGTGACACCTCGTGTCCAGGTAAGAAGAAACAGTCGCCAGACATGTTCACGTCGAGTCTAACTATTGTACCGAGAATACAGCCTAGGATTTTATTAAATCGTGAATTGACCCAATTTGTTTTTTTAGAAAATGTGCGAATGTCCTGAAAACCCCAGAATTTTCTCCATTTTTTAAAAGAAAAGTCATTCATTTTCTTGAAATTTGAAAACACCTGATAGTTTTCTTGAATTTTTTTCGAAGACCGTCGTATTTCCTCAGATACTCTTTATATCTTTATATCTTTCTTTTCTATCCTCTTATTTTTCTTATGACTCTTGTTGGCTAATTAATACAAGATTGAAATACTTCTGTAAAAGCCCCCATTGTAAAAGATGATTTATCTTAATACAATAAACATGAATGAATTAATGAAATAAATTAACAATAATAATAATAATAAATTGATAAAAGAACCTTTAGACCCCCAACACCACTTAAACCGATCCACAAATCGACCTCTGATATCAATTTTCCACTGAAAATGATCTAGCAGTGGACGGTGGCTGGTCAAAGTGGTCGCCCTGGTCAATTTGCGGTAAAGACTGTGCTCACACAAAGACACGAACCTGTGACGAACCGGCGCCAGCCCACGGCGGCAGACACTGCCCCGGAAAAGACACTATAGTCGCGAATTGCACAGGCGGACTCTGTGAAAACGGTAATAGAATTTTTTTTATTTACCCACGTGATGAAATATTGTTATACAGATCCATATGTTTGAAATGAAAAAAAAAACGAAAAAAAAGCGCGATTGAATGTTGTAGGTAACAATGGAACAATGGGTGGTATACAGCTCACAACAAACCATACTGCCATGGTGGGCTCTACTACGAATAGTAATGCTGCGACGGCAGCGGAAAAGGGTAAAATTGCGGTCGATAGACAGATGGATATGACTTTTTACATGGGGCTTGTTCTTGCGTGTATTTTTGGCATTGGACTTGCATTACTTTTGATCAGACTTGTTAGGAGAAAAAATCAGGATCACAGGCTTTATTCCATGACGCAGAGTGAAGGTAAGGAATATCATAATTGTCATTCGAAATTCGTAATACCCCCGGAAACCCCATGAAACTCCTTTTATAAATCTCGTAATCTCTCTATAGAATCCGTCCCTATAGAAAAAATTCTATAGATAATTCAGATGGAAAAAAAAATTCATAGGAAGTCTTATGAGAAAGGCTATATAAATCCTATTGAACATTCTATAGGATAATAATAGAAAATTCTATAGAAACGCCTATTTTTAAAAAATAGGAAATTCGTCGTGAGAAAGCCTCCAAACAATTCTATAGGATTCCCTATAAAACTTTATATATCTGTTTTATATAGAAGAATAGTCTTTATAGAATTTTTTTTGAATTTCTATAGAATTCTATAGATTTCTATACAATTCTATAGAAGTCTATAGAAACGCCTATTTAAAAAAATAGGAAATGTTGGAATTCTTTGTGAGAAAGCCTTTAAACAATTCTATAGGATTCCCTATAAAATTTTATATATCCGTTTTCTATAGAAGAATAGAATTTCAAAATTTCCTTATACCCATAAAAAATCTTCCCTATAGAATCTGATATCACCATTTTCTGTAGAAGAATAGTCTTTATAGATTTTTTGAAATTCTATAGAATTCTATAGAAACCATATAATTCTATACAACTCCCTGTAGAATCCCTATAGTCATTGGATTCTATACGATTCCCTATAGAGCTTGATATAACCATTTTCTATGAAAGAATAGTCTTGACAAAAGGAATCTTAAACTTCTATAGAATTGTATAGTTTTTATAGAAACTATACAATCCTATAGAAGTCTATAGAAACGCCTATTTAAAAAAATAGGAAATGTTGGAATTCTTTGTGAGAAAGCCTTTAAACAATTCTATAGGATTCCCTATAAAATTTTATATATCGGTTTTCTATAGAAGAAAAGAATTTCTAAATTTTCCTATAGCCATACAAAAATCTTTATGATTCTCTATATAATTCATACAATTATTCGAGATCCTATAGAACTCCCTATAGAATCCGATATAACTATTTTCTATAGGAGAATAGTCTATAGATTTTTTTTTTAAATTTCTATAGAATTCTATAGAAACTATATAATTTTGTATAACTCCCTGTAGAGTCCCTATAGTCATATGGAATTCTATAGGGCCTCCTATAGAATCCCTATAGCCATGTGAAATTCTATAGGATTCTATATATTTCATACAACTATTTGGGGTTGTGTAGAACTCCCTATAGAATCTGATATAATCATTTTGTATACAAGAATGGAGACTTGCTATAGAATTTGCACAACTATTTAAAATTCTATAGAATTCCCTGTAGCCTATAGGGGCTCTATAATCCTTATAGTCATTGAATTCTATAGGATTCCCTATAGAGCTTGATATACCCATTTCCTATGAAAGAATAGTCTCGACAGAAGGAATCTTGAACTTCTATAAAATTCTATAGAAACTTTACAATTCTATATAACTCCCTATAGAATCCCTATAGCCATATCAAATTATATCTTTCTATAGAAAAATAGAATCTTTAAATTTCCCTACAGCTATAGAAAATCTATAGGATTGGCTGTAGAATCCATACAACCCTATATTCTACACAGCCCCCTATAGCCGCACGAAGATCTACAGAATTTCCTATAGACTCTATAGAAATCCCTATAGCATTTTCTCACACGCGCACCCACGTGCTCACCATTTGTGAAAGAACAACACGAAATTCTTAAAGTTGATCTTCTCCTTCTCCTACAAAACCCCCAACACTTGATCCTGAAACCGCCCCCGTAAAAACACGAACGAACTAAAAAAAATTCACCTCCACATCGCAAAAAAGGCCTTGAAATTGACGATCCCATTGTTGGCACCAAATTGTTCCAGAATTTCAATCAACAAAATAAAATTTTATATATCCGTTTTCTATAGAAGAATAGAATTTCTAAATTTCCTTATACCCATAAAAAAATCTTTGATTCTCTATATAATTCATACAATTATTCGAGATCCTATAGAACGTCCTATAGAATCTGATATAACCATTTTCTATAGAATAATAGTCTTTATAGAATTGTTTGAATTGCTATAGAATTCTATAGAAACTATAATTTTGTATAACTCCCTGTAGAGTCCCTATAGTCATATGGAATTTTATAGGGCCCCCTATAGAATCCCTATAGCCATATGAAATTCTATAGGATTCCATATCTTTCATACAACTATTTGGGGTTGTGTAGAACTCCCTATAGAATCTGATATAATCATTTTGTATAGAAGAATGGAGACTTTCTATAGAATTTGCACAACTATTTAAAATTCTATAGAATTCCCTGTAGCCTATAGGGGTTCTATAATCTCTATAGTAAAGGCAAAAAAAGGCCTTGAAATTGACGATCCCATTGTTGGCACCAAATTGTTCCAGAATTTCAATCAACAAAATACGATAAAAAGCCATGCCTCCAGCCTGACTTGACGTCAGGAACAGCGGTCCAGGCAGCGTCAACCTACGAATATCCATTCGATCCAAAACTCTCATTATCTCGTTCACTCTCTGAGCACCACTACGACGTGCCCCATCACGTTTCAATCGGCTTCACTCAGTCATCCCTGACGCATTCGTCTCATCAATCCTCCGGTGACAAGCAAATTTATTCTGGCAGTGAAAATAGCATCACAAGTGTTGTGAGCTCTTCTTATCCCTCGTCAGATTCCACAACGACCTACAACGTTGCCACTGAGCGCGTTAAATTGGCCAATGTTGAGCAATCAAATTGCATTGCAAGTGCCACTGTCAACGTACGTGGTGCACTGCTGGTGCTGGCTGATTGTGGTGTATCGTTGTCAGTGCCAGAGGGTGCAATACCAAAGTCCCAGAGTAAAGCGCAGCTTTACGTGTCGGTTCTCGTGAACGACGAGATGAGGCCGAAATTTCCGGAGGGTACGACGCAGCTGTCGGCCGTTATCTGCTGCGGTCCACCAGGGATGACCTTCAGCAAGCCAGTGATTCTGCAGTTTGAACACTGCGCTGTGCTGCAGCCAGCGTCGACCTGGGAGCTGTCCATCTGGAGCCTCGAGGTCCCCCCAACGACAGAAACCGATGATAACGAGTCGAAAGAGTCACTGGGCTGTTGGCGAAAGCTCCTCACCCTCGGCAACGAAACAATAAATACCCCATTATTCACCCAGATCGATCACACCGAGGCGTTCATAGTCACTGAACAGCTACAGAGCTACGTTCTGGCTGGACGAAGTGTTGATGATCATGTGGTGGCAGCTAAGAGATTAAAAATCACACTTTTTGCGAGTCAAACGCGCCAGATTAGGGTGTACATAACTGAGGATACGAAGGCATCACTGAAGGTGATTAATGATGGTGAAACACTGGAGTGGGGCTACATTCTTGATAAACCAAGGAGCATAGTATTTCAGGACAATGGTGATGCATTGTGGATCAGTCTTGAGCAAGTGGGTAACGAGTGGGAGAATAAATCACCGACTGAGAGACAGCACATCGACTTCTACGATATCTGGAATTCAAGGGGTAACAGTTACGTCGAATTCGTCTTGGACGAGGATTTCGATGGCGTTACGAGCAAGTCGTACAAGCTTCAAGTGTCGCAGGGCTGCACGACCGACGTTGGAAGGCAGGTATTTAGGATTATTTATGATGTACCGAAGCAACGAATATTCTCGGGCAGTGTGACACGTCCCATTCGTGAGGTGACTGTTGTCAGTAGCAATATCGTGGCCTCCGATGGCAGCTATCATGGGCCCTTCAGGTTCACAAAGTCTTTGAGGAAGCAGTTGTGCCAGTGCCTGGATCCTCCCAATAATATTGGCAATGATTGGCGAATGCTGGCACAACGATTGCGGGTAGACAGGTATATCAATTATTTCGCTACTAAAGCCAGTCCCACTGAGCACATTCTTGATCTTTGGGAGGCTAGGCATCGTGAGCCCAGTGCTGTTAACGATCTTGTTAATCATTTGAGAGTTATGGGGAGAACCGATGCCGCTACTATTCTCGAAGCTCAACTTGGCGCGTGGCTGTAAACTCTCGTTATTTATTGTTTTCGATGGAGATAATCTGTTGTTTTTTATCTTTAGTTGGTGACTTTGATATTTCTTCGGCAATTGCAACGGCCTATTAATCATTATGTTCCTATGGTTATTTATACTTAAATGATGGATGGAGCACTGCCTTAATTCGCGTATTCGTCGGGCTTTTTGGTCTTTAATCATGATGTATTCGAGACGAGTGGAGGGGGGAGATAATTATCGGTAACAATTGAGTGATATGAGAATAAAGTGGAATGAACATTGGGGCCGTTACACGGAATTGGGGAAATTTTCCTTTCCCCGCTCGCGAGTTCCCTGGGATGGCAATTCATTTCTTTTTGCTTCATTAGGCACTCGAGGGAAAATGAACGATAAAATTTATCAAGTAGAAATTGGAAAATTCGCTGGGTCTTTGGAGTTACTGGGGCGGAATAAGTTCACTTATAACTATCATCTCGAATTGGAAATTGTCAGGGGATCTTGGAGTGCATTCAAAATGACTTTTCATTCTCAGGTGAGTGCTAGTAAATTGGAAAAGTCGGGGCTACAATGGAGAGAATGAGTTCTCTTATCTACTTCCTTCCACTTGTCTGGGTTTTTAACGTTATGTGTACATAAATTAATCATACGAATTTACTTAGAGAACTTTGAGATTAAGGAAAATTTTCAGAACGGCAACGATACCAATAATACATGATATTACTACTTGCAGTAGAGGAGTAAAACATTATATAATTTTAGATGTAATTTTTATTAGAGAAAAGAAAAAGGAAAGAATCTCCTATAAACGTTTACGTAATACGTACGATTATATTTAAGAGAACATAGATATATGTAAATATTAAGAAGTTTAAGAGTATTATATACGATATTGATTAATCCGAGGACTGATATAGCACGAAATGACTCATAATTTCACTCCCTCCCTTCCCCCAAAAATTATGAGGACGTACTGTCTCTCATTAATTTACAATGTGAATTGTGCCAAATTATCGTTTTCAATAATTCATCCACTCGTATCTTCGTGTCACATTACCATTTCCCAATCCGTTTAACCGATGATAATTATAAATTTTTATGTGCCTATTAATGATGTTATTAGTTATAAAGTACGTATGGAATTTAATCATTCACCGTTTTTTGTCATTTATTCTGCCAAGTCAATGCATTTATTTGGATAATTCTATATTTGTTACTTTGGATGAATAAAATATTCTTGTATATTCAAACTTCCACATTTACTTTTTCCCCTCCAGTCGTCAGTAATAGTTGTGATGGGACAGAAGTTGTTGGTCAAGGTCTGTAATCAAAGTTTCATAAGCAATGTCTGCAGAAAATTGCAATTTTTTTCCACTTGTCGATGTTTTCAAAGCATTTGATGCTTTCAATACTCAATATGGCTTCAGCTGTTTTCAATAGCTCGACGCGGAGTTCATTTGAGAGCATTTCGAGGTGCGGAAATACTCCCTTTCATCGAGGCGGGTATCAGGGGAGGATTTTCTTAGGGTTCAAACCGATATGGAAAGGCTAATAATCGATATACGAGAGCTGAATGTGACTCTGAAGAAGAAAAATCATATTTGATGTATCTGGATGTGAATAATTTGTATGAAGTCGCAATGAGTCATCATCTGCCGCGTGGAATTAGCCTTGCTTGGGGCATTCCATGATATTTTGACGCAACAAACTGTTGGTCAAGGATTATAATCAACACTCCATAAAGAATCTGCAAAAAATTGCAATTTTTGTCACGTGTCAATGTTTCCAATGCATTTGGTACTTTAAATACTCAATGTGGTCTCAGCTGTTTTCAATAGCTCGACGCGGAGTTCATTTGAGAGCATTTCGAGGTGCGGAAATACTCCCTTTCATCGAGGCGGGTATCAGGGGAGGATTTTCTTAGGGTTCAAACCGATATGGAAAGGCTAATAATCGATATACGAGAGCTGAATGTGACTCTGAAGAAGAAAAATCATATTTGATGTATCTGGATGTGAATAATTTGTATGAAGTCGCAATGAGTCATCATCTGCCGCGTGGAATTAGCCTTGCTTGGGGCATTCCATGATATTTTGACGCAACAAACTGTTGGTCAAGGATTATAATCAACACTCCATAAAGAATCTGCAAAAAATTGCAATTTTTGTCACGTGTCAATGTTTCCAATGCATTTGGTACTTTAAATACTCAATGTGGTCTCAGCTGTTTTCAATAGCTCGACGCGGAGTTCATTTGAGAGCATTTCGAGGTGCGGAAATACTCCCTTTCATCGAGGCGGGTATCAGGGGAGGATTTTCTTAGGGTTCAAACCGATATGGAAAGGCTAATAATCGATATACGAGAGCTGAATGTGACTCTGAAGAAGAAAAATCATATTTGATGTATCTGGATGTGAATAATTTGTATGAAGTCGCAATGAGTCATCATCTGCCGCGTGGAATTAGCCTTGCTTGGGGCATTCCATGATATTTTGACGCAACAAACTGTTGGTCAAGGATTATAATCAACACTCCATAAAGAATCTGCAAAAAATTGCAATTTTTGTCACGTGTCAATGTTTCCAATGCATTTGGTACTTTAAATACTCAATGTGGTCTCAGCTGTTTTCAATAGCTCGACGCGGAGTTCATTTGAGAGCATTTCGAGGTGCGGAAATACTCCCTTTCATCGAGGCGGGTATCAGGGGAGGATTTTCTTAGGGTTCAAACCGATATGGAAAGGCTAATAATCGATATACGAGAGCTGAATGTGACTCTGAAGAAGAAAAATCATATTTGATGTATCTGGATGTGAATAATTTGTATGAAGTCGCAATGAGTCATCATCTGCCGCGTGGAATTAGCCTTGCTTGGGGCATTCCATGATATTTTGACGCAACAAACTGTTGGTCAAGGATTATAATCAACACTCCATAAAGAATCTGCAAAAAATTGCAATTTTTGTCACGTGTCAATGTTTCCAATGCATTTGGTACTTTAAATACTCAATGTGGTCTCAGCTGTTTTCAATAGCTCGACGCGGAGTTCATTTGAGAGCATTTCGAGGTGCGGAAATACTCCCTTTCATCGAGGCGGGTATCAGGGGAGGATTTTCTTAGGGTTCAAACCGATATGGAAAGGCTAATAATCGATATACGAGAGCTGAATGTGACTCTGAAGAAGAAAAATCATATTTGATGTATCTGGATGTGAATAATTTGTATGGAGCAGCAATGAGTCATCATTTTATAAAAAACCTTCTGCAAAAAAATTGCATTTTGTCAGTGTTTTCAAAGCATTTGATACTTTGAGTAGCCAAAATATTCTCGTCTACTAAAAAAAAGCCTCGAGTGCTCTATTCTCATTTCTAATTTTATTACGGGCCGACTGAAGTTTGACATCAAAGTGCCAAACATTCTTCGTTAAACGCGTGTATAATGGAATACACTCGAGTGTTGTTTAAGTATTTCAACGTGTTGTCGCGAGGGGGTTTCCTCTATATGAAGAGAGAAGGAAACGATGAAAAGATTCTTTCCATAAAAATAGCTCACAAACAGTTACATTTCACCGGGCGGATACAGAAGGGAGAGGCCATCGGGATGATGTTTGGGGCTCTCGCTCTCTCTCTCTCTCTTTTATGCATTGATGTGTTTTATATATAGGAACGGCCCTTTATGCCTTATGTAAAGTGTACACATGTCTTTGCATGCCACGCAAATTATTCCTCACTCGCGTGTTGCATAGTTATGTACACGTCAGTGATACACGCCGGAAAAAAAAGGGTTGAGGGAAATGTATGGGAAATTTATTTTCTCCCTATATGGATTGAACGCGGATAGGGTTAATGTTCGATAAGTGCGGGAGGGTGGTGTGGATTTTTTCCAGGTGTTTAGATGGATTACGTGGATTGACGTACGTCTGCTTGAAATAAAAATACGATTCCCTTTGACCCGGATTTTTACGGGCAAACGGAAATCAGTTGAGAAAGTTGGGGATTGGATTTTTAATTTTTTGTGCGAGAGAGATGGAGTGATTTTCGGAGTTCGGTGTTAATTCGAGGAAGTGCTTTAGGAAATTAGAAATTAGTGAAGACTTTTTCACCGCACGTTTTTTTCCCCGAAATAAAAAAAAGTCCTGATCATTTTTCGTGATTTTTCAGGAAGGAATTTTTCAACTCGACTTGAAAACTAATTGGGGCTTTTTTCTCATTTCGAATGAAATTTTCCTGTCTCTGATGACAGCGGTCGCAGCCTGCAATTCCCTCAGTTCTCAATTTCAGATTTTTTTCCTCTGAAACGATAAATCCCCATGCAATTTTGTAATTAAATTTTTTACCTCTTTTTCTGCACCAAAAAAATTGCGACAAAAATTCGTTTCAAATCAGGCACACCAGTCACGTTCCAGCCATTTTTTAAGCTCTACTCTTCGCACTAGCCAGCAATTGGGTTATTACCCCACTAAATAATTTTTATTTTCATTTTTCCTGAGAGCCCCCGCAGGAGAAAAACTCGAGGAAAGTATTCTCTCAAAACATTTCTTTAAAAAAAAAATTAATTTCCCCGTGTTATTGCACAGAACCGCCCCCAGGAATTTCTCCATCCACTCTTTAAACTTCCATTCTCCTCTTGAAAAAAAAATTGGGCCACGGAGATTATTATCTGAGTAAATACGCAACTGTTTGTTTTTATTTTCCCCGGAGTCAACGAAGAAAAAAAAAATTCAAAACAAACTTTTTCTCTCCGGCAACAGGAGCACCTGAAACTTCCGCGAAATAAACAAACAAGTCTAATTCTTTCCTCTTTCATTGAAATCCACCGAAAAAAAACTAAAAACTAATATATCTCCTTTGTCCAACGCCACAAAGGACGAGATAAGAAATGACTTTTTCACTCCACGTACTGCCCACTTTTTCTCCCATTCTGTACGGAGGATTAATATTCCTCTTCCTTTTTTCCCTCGAAAAAACTTTCACTAGTCAGTTCAGTTGAAAGAAAAAAAAATCCAACCGAGGAAGATATCAACCCTCTGCATAGAACGCAGAATATATAGACGATCCGTGACTCATGGAAGAGGGTGGTGAGTATATGACTCGTCTCGTAAAAAAAAAAGTGAGTCGTGAAGTCCCCTAAATTCCGGTTGATTGTCCTTTCGTACTTTCCGGGAGGATCCTGAGCGTCATTGTTCCTCTCCTCTCCCCCCGACCCACCATGTACGGAGAACACATAGGCTCCTGACGTTACATAGAGGAAAAATAGTGGGTGGCACGAGTGAGAGTGCTCTGACTCTAGCCAACTCACCCAATTTTCGCTCCCCATATACAACGTAACGACAAAGAGCTGCCATTTGATATCAGTATCGCCTTTGGTAATTGCGGACTATGATATTGTAGTAAAACTATTTTATTCGTTGAGAGAACCATCGGCGTTTATTTGAACTGTACTAAACTTGATAATTGATTCGACATAGGGGGTGATAATCTAGTGATACTCCGTGATTAAATATGAATAAAATAACCCGTGGATTCAAGGTAATTTCTACCGTGGATATATGGGAGATCGTGGACCCTCAACTTTTACTTCTCAAATTAAATCTAGACAATAAACTAGACACATCGAATCAATTGATAAGTGATATGGAGATGGTAGACTAGACGGCGATCTTCGCGATAAATCGCGGAGTTGAAACTTTGCGTTAAATCGCGAAGTTCACGTCGCGGCACATCCCGAAAGTCACACTGTGTTAAATCGCGAAGTTCACACGTCGCGTCAAATCGCGAAGTTCACACTTTGCGTTAAATCGCGAAGTTCACACTTTGCGTCAAATCGCGAAGTTCACACTTTGCGTTAAATCGCAAAGTTCACGCCTCGCGTCAAATCGCGAAGTTCACACTTCGCGTTAAACCGCGAAGTTCACAATTTGCGTTAAATCGCGAAATTCACACTTTGCGTCAAATCTCGAAGTTCACACTTTGCGTTAAATCGCGAAGTTCACGCCTCGCGTCAAATCGCGAAGTTCACACTTCGCGTTAAACCGCGAAGTTCACAATTTGCGTTAAATCGCGAAATTCACACTTTGCGTCAAATCTCGAAGTTCACACTTTGCGTTAAATCGCGAAGTTCACGCCTCGCGTCAAATCGCGAAGTTCACACTTCGCGTTAAACCGCGAAGTTCACACTTCGCGTTAAATCGCGAAGTTCACACTTCGCGTCAAATCGCGAAGTTCACACTTCGCGTTAAACCGCGAAGTTCACACTTCGCGTTAAATCGCGAAGTTCACGCCTCGCGTCAAATCGCGAAGTTCACACTTCGCGTTAAACCGCGAAGTTCACACTTCGCGTTAAATCGCGAAGTTCACACCTCGCGTCAAATCGCGAAGTTCACACTTCGCGTTAAACCGCGAAGTTCACACTTCGCGTTAAATCGCGAAGTTCACACCTTGCGTAAAATCGCGAAGGTTCCACGTCGCGTCAAATCGCGAAGTTCACACTTTGCGTTAAATCGCGGATTCACACGTCGCGTTAAATCGCGAAGTTTACACTTCGCGTTAAATCGCGGATTCACACTTCGCGTTAAATCGCGGAGTTCACACGTCGCGTCAAATCGCGAAGTTCACACTTTGCGTTAAATCGCGATGTTAAGATCTTTGTGTAAAGTGTTGGTTAAATTGAAATTTTTCTTTGTAAATCTATTGTCCGCTATAGACAACCCCTTGGGTCACGTCTATGCCCCCTAGACAGGGATTTCTTCTGATGATTTCCGAATTTTCTAAGGTTTGCCGCAATATTTTCAGCAGAAATTGACGGATTTCGAAAAATCGAAATCTGTTTTGTTCATGGGGGATAGGTGAAGTCTATATTTATTACGGAGAATGGATGTGTAAAGATCCCAGGGAAGAACATTAAACACTCGTCTTCGGCAAGCATTAAATAATTAAATTGTTAATAACTATTGGGTTTGGGCATATAAAAAATCGGGAAAAGGGTTCAATACTTTGTTTCAATACTTCACATGGATTTTATACCTTTTCCCGTTAGCTAGCACGAAATAGTGTTCTGCCTCTAGTCAACTCACCCAATTTTCGCTCCCCATGTACAACATAACGACAAAGAGCATCAGCCATTTGATATCAGCATCGCCCTTAGCCGGTCGCAGATGAATGGCTCCGGGGATAAATGAAAAAGCCGAGAAGTCAGAGGAGGATATGTACATAAAGATCAAGCGTAAGATGCATTCTCCCGTATAAGGTTAATGATTCGTGGTTGGAGTGCTTTGATTATTCACCGGAACGAAATGCGGATACCCATTTAACACTTCCGGGGCTCTTGGGTGGATGCATTCTGTGACGAATCGTCTCGGAGGGGGGGGATAGGATGAGAAATTGGGTGGCGGTTTTTGATGTTGAGGGGTTTTTCTTCAAGAAGATGCGTTTGATAGGGAGATAAATTCACGGTGAAAAATTGAATGCGCGGGGATTAGTCAGGAAACCATCAGTTATGGGAGGGCGAGGACTTTTTTCAGAGATTTTTTTCGGAGGCAGTGGAATTGATGGGTCATAGAATTAGAAGGGTGATATTATTACTCATTTTTAATTACTTTTCAATTTGATTTGTTGCCCTGAAATTCTTTCCATCATTAAAAATTAACTGGACTATAAAAAAAAATTAATCAAGTGGAATTTTTTTTCTGTCACTTATTTTTAATGAATAATTTTTCATTAATTTGCGGCATTTTTCAGGCTTTCACCAAAAATACAGACATTACGGTAATTGATTTTTTAAATGGAAACTTTATGACATGAAAAAATGGACGACGCCTTTGATCTTGGAGCTGCAGTATTTTCATTTTTTTTTTTCAAAGATGCCTTCGACGGATAAATTTCCGTGAAGAATTGAATTGCCTGGGGATAACTCCGGAAACCATCAGTTGTGGCTACTTCAATGCTCGGGGATGTTTTATATTTTTTACGGCGGAACTAAATAATTTTTTTTCGGGAGTTCGCCGTTGCCTATTAGAAATTAGGCTAATTGTGATCGACATATACATATAAATTACAGTGAATTGAACACTTCCGTAAATGAAAAGTATTTTGAGTATTTTTTTTTCTCTACATTTTCGGTGAAACTTCCCATCGCCCCGCGCTGACGTCACCTGCAGCGTTCAATCTCGATTAGTTCTCCAACGCAATTCGCTTCGGGTAATAAAATTAGAAGGCGGGGGTAATATATTTTGAAATGACTACCAACGGGTTTTGGAATTTAATGTAACATAAAATGTAGAAATTCCAATAAAATCACAAGCGCTGAAATTACGATTACGAGTTTATCAAGCAGAGAGAATAGCTATACTCACGAGTAATATA
Source organism: Diachasma alloeum (assembly GCF_001412515.2). Taxonomy (NCBI): domain Eukaryota; kingdom Metazoa; phylum Arthropoda; class Insecta; order Hymenoptera; family Braconidae; genus Diachasma; species Diachasma alloeum. The sequence continues at coordinate 85,552 of NW_021680740.1, forward strand.
AATCCATTCCTCTTAATTGATTGAATTCAAAACTAATTGAGACACTGTTGTTCCTCCATTAATTTTCCTGACGAGCGCAATTTCATTATCATGAATTATTTACCGGGATGTTCTCTCTCAATTTTCACGATTCAATACTCTGTGCAATTTCAAACGGATTTGCAAATCCAATTTTATGAAAATGTAGGTATTGATTTTTCTAATTGGTGGGTAATGACCGGAAAATTAAACATTATTTTTTTCCATCCCGGGTTTTGAGAAACTCGAGCTATTTGCATAATATCAATCAAGAATGCACCATTGCCAGGCAACCCGCGCAAATCCTGAAATATTCATATTGCTTCAAGGAGTTGCTATAATAGGACGCAGTCAGACGCAAAAGCGACGATCGATTTCTATAGATTGCCATATATATTGTACATACACCGAGAGAAGTATATTCACCGACAAATTTTTCCACAAAATAAACCAAACATTTTGTGGAGGTGAGCAGCTTGTAGAAATGCTGAATCCAGTTTTTCTTTGTTTTACATCTACGAATGCCTCCCTCCGCCTTCACCAGAGAACTGAGTCTCCGCTTTCCTCAGTCTCAGAATAACAACAATAATTTTTGAAAAAGTCAAATAATTATAACAAAATTGCCTTGCGCCTCAACCTCAAGTGAACAATAACACAAAGGTAAGCAGATCTTGTCAGAAGTCGACGCGGACATCGACACCATTTTGAAACATTCTTAAGAACATTCGCAAATAATTTAAGAAAATTTTCACAAATGACATGTCAGGTTCATGCTGAAAGATCCGTCTCCGAGGCTCCATCCTTCCACCCCCATTCTCGATGTTCCGAGAGCGAAATATTATTTATCTGAGTATTTCTTGTTAACTACAATATATGCAGTTTTTGGAGTCGAGGAAAATGAACTCGACAGAAGCTCCGACAACTTCACCAGAATAATTTTCTTCGTCTCTTCAGTTATGAAGAAAAATGTGTCCGCAGATGGATGAAATGCGAAAACAGGAGTGACCTATGACTCTAAATTAACCATTCCAATCATAAATTCACATGCAAAATAGAAAAAAATTGCATAAGAAAGTTCTTTTAAGTATTCCATTCAGTTAATTCATTTGATAGACAAGAAAGAATAACAAGAGACTGAATTTTAATTGAAGGATGAAAAAAAAATGTCACAATAAAGTGAAAAAACAACAGCTGAAAGATGATACATTTATAACAAGAGGACTACACAAATCTGTCATCTCATCCAAACAATTATCAAGCCTGAGCGTTATGTACGAGAGAAGCCAGCCGGCATGCCCAAACCACTCACACACACACACACCCCCATCTGATAGCGGGGCGCACACTATTGAAGTAAAAATATAACGTTTTCCGAAGTGGGTTTATGTACATATCTCGAAAGTCTGCGTTGAAGTACCTCAGAACTCTCTAGATGCCAGATGTAACGTTTCACTCTTGTTTTTTATGCCCTTTAACAAACCGTATATAAACTCCACTGACGATCATCCGCACACTTGGAATTGATAAATGTGATATTAATATATCACAAAGAAATATTGATGATGCTAAACATTGGGTGAGGCTGTGGAGTGAGGAGAATTATGCGACGTATGTTTATTCATTGTTTCAACATGTTTATTCTTGATTTAATGAATAAACAATTCGCTTCAACCATTGATTTTTTCCTGGAGTCGAGTCAGGTTTGAATTGTCTCATCTTGATCTTATATTAGGCAAACGTCGGCTGCCAGCGTTGTGCCGACATTCGGAGTCCTCAGCCTGTTGCGTGAAAAATATATTACACACTTGACAAACGAAGAAAATGTGTAGAATTGGCGCACCATAGCTTGCCAGGGTTCGCCCAACATTGTGCCGACACTTGTCAATTTTCCGTGAATATTATGTGCTCCAGTAAATAATGATCCCAAGGGGCCCAAGGGCCTTACGGGGCCCAAGAGTCCTAAGAGCCTAACGGGGTCCAAGGGTCTTACAGGGCCCAAGGGTCCAAGGGCCCTAAGAGTCAAAACCCTGGGGTTAGCGAGCGGAGGGCGCCCCCTTGTAAATGATGAAGTTTAATAGACCTCGTAGCGGCATAACCTTGGCGCAACCGTGGCTTGCCAGGTTTCGCCCGACGTTGGGCCGACACTTGCCAGTTTTCATCAAATGTTGAATATCTCAGTAAATAATGATGATACGAAATGAAAAATCCAATGAATCTCCTTTCTTGCGGGGAATAGTCACCGAATTCCCTCTCATTCTTCCATTTTGATGAAAACCCAAAATTTTTTTTACTCCAATTACATTTTCGCTGATGTATATTTATGCACATATATTCGTTATTCAACACACCATTAAGTACACATATAAGTCCAGGCAAAGGAAAAGTGTTTGGTCATAAATCGTAATTACGAAGCGGCGCGACCGAGAATTTGTCACAGGAGCATCCATCAACTGACTACATCTGTGCGACGCCCGAGAAACGCCGACTATGCTCATGTACTTGAAAACCATGTGCTAAATATGTATAATTCACATGGAAAATGTGTTTTTTTTACGTCTCTCTCAAGGCAAATACCTTCAAAAATTAATTCGTCGGAACGTTGAAAAAAGAGACGACGAGACTGATATCCTAATTAAATTAAGAGCACATGCTAATATTAAAACTCAATATTTTTTGCAGCTGTGTGTGGGGTTTCATCAGAGATGGGAATACGATGCCTGAAGACTTATCGGAGCAAAAATGGTGTTCCTTTCTGGGCAGGTTTTTTTTTTCGTCGATTGGTATGTATTTGAAATATATATATGATACTCGGGGGTGAAATATTGAAATATGAAGCCTCTCTGGACGCCCTTTTTCGGAGGAATACACCTCGTGGGGACAGCAGATGGTGAGAAAAATTGCGGATAATTTGAATCTCTATCTTTGGAGTATAATAGAATTCTAAGGTGGTGAGTGGTCGCAGTCGGTGAATAGACCATGCAGAGGAAAGTACCCGAGATATAAGTGAAATTCTTCAAATATAAAGGATCATCCCTTCTATTCAGAGCTGTGAATATAAATAGGAATGGGCTTGGGGGGAGGGGGGAAAATTCATTAAACTTCAGTGGTGGTACATTAAATTTTGAGGAAAATTTATGAATACTTCGCACTGAAGAATTCCTGTCGTGTCGGTTTGTAATTGAGGCGTGTTCATTGGAGATTACTTGAAAGGAAATTGCTCAAACACAAATAGACACGATAAATATGTAAGGAGAGATAATGGCCTCTTGACGCTATCTCTGGATTTTATTTCTTCTACTTCTACTGCTTTGAAAGATGACCATGTGTAGCTTGAGAGGCTGCGATAAGGCTCCTACATGCTGCATGTGAGCTGATGTAAATCGATCTCGTATGCGCTATTGACGGCTTCCCTTTACCTACGTTTTCAGGAAATCAATAATTTTAGGGCGATTTTTGTTTTGTGGAGAAGTTGGCGAAATTGGAAATTGAAATTGGGAATTGGCGTTTATCTGGGCTCTGACCCTCATGACCCTTAAAATCGATCGGTCACGAACGATACTAGTGGCAATATGGCCGCCAGACTTCGACTCACAAGATGGCCGCCAGATCCCTGTTCACAAAATGGCCGCCAGAAACCGAATTTTAAAACGATTTATTTTGTTGAAAAGTTGATCCTCATGACCCTCACAATTGATCTCGAAATCCCTTGACGCGAATAATTGATTTAGAGATTGGAAATTGCAAATGGCGTCGTTTTCAAAAGATGACAGCTGACACAATATTTTTTACGATATTTTGGCGACTCCCAGGGCAAACCGGTCATTCTCCCCATTTTTCTATTTTAAAAATTACTCGAGGTACCGTGAATATTCCCAAATCGCTATTCACAAGATGGCCGCCGCATTCCTAATTTTAAGACGATCTTTTTGGATGAGAAATTGACGAAATGCAAAATTGAAAATTGACCCTTTTCAGTGGCCAGACCCTCATGACCCTTAAAATCGGCCCCAGACTCAAATAATTGATTTAGAGATTGGAAATTTCAGAAGGCGTCGTATTCACAAGATGGCTGCCACAGTAATATCCACAAAATGGCCGCCATACCTACCTTCCCAATATGGCCGCCATAACCACATGACCGCCAGGACAAGCCTAACCCTAATCCTTTACCCAAATAATGAATTTCACAATTTTTGCAACTGCCGGGGCAAAACGGGTCTTCCCCCCAATTTTCCATTTTGAAAATTACCCGTGCCGTGAGTATTCCCAGAACGAAGAGGACCGTTGAATATAATATAACTTCTGGGAGTGCAATTCCCAATTTTTGAGACCGTTTTAATAGAAACCGGAGGGTGAGGCAGTGCAGAATACGAAATTGAAGGGAACAAGGGACAGGGGGGAAAAAAAAAGGAAACCAGTGGTCTCGATTCAGCTCAATTTTCTGGAGCTTGCGAAGAACAACAGCTGCCTCCAGGGTATGCGAATTAAATATTTAAGAGTATGGAACTAAGTATATGGAGTGGCAGGTCCACGCAATACTTCCAGACAGACGAACATACAGACAATTGTACTCAGGGGTTTATACGTATATGGTGACAGATGTTGGCAGGAGACCGTCTATAGTAGTAATCCCACTCAAAAAGGGGTAGGAGTGGGCGGCGGGAGGTGCGGTGGGG
>NW_021680740.1:90470-106670 GCF_001412515.2 Diachasma alloeum
GGGGGGAGAAGAGGTACTTGCGATCGCTTGACAACCCTTATCAGACGGCGTCGTGACAATCGATTTTAAATGGTGTTCTGCGTTCATTGTGCTCGGGGGATAGGTGATTACACTGGGAATCACGTGGAAAAAGAGAGGAGATTAAACGGGAGTGGAGGAAAGAATAATTAATTGATGTTTCGGTGCAATCGGGAATTCATTAATTTGATATTTAGATTTATGGAGTGGAGGTGGGGACGGGGTAAATGGGGATTGATGAATGGGGATTATGGGGGTAATGATTTCAGATGATTTGAGTCGATTTTGGGGGAGTTAGGGGTCATCTGGATTAATTGGGGTGAATTTAGGTATTTTCGGTGACTGCGAGATATTTTCGGAAAAACTCATCAGCGACGAGAAATTGAATTTCGATAGATTTGACAGCTGACAGCTGAGGGCAACAACTGCCATTGGGATCAGTTACGGGACCCTCCTGCGGGCCCCCATGCCGACCACGATATTTTAAAACTCGCCTGGTCGGCTGTATTCCCTATTTCATCACCGCGAAGCCGAGAAAATTTCCTTTCTCTCTTGATAATCCTGGATTTGAGATCTACTAGGAATTACTTGGGTGTAAACAAGAGGTACCCCGACCGGTCAGGAAATCGGCCAAGGGCCAATAACCGGGCTTGTCCCTTCACTCCATCGAATTGAAGAAAATTTTTGACTATGAAACAGGTGGGAAATTACGGGGAACAGTTCAGAAATCTACGAGTGGTTTAGATTCAAGAAAACCCTCAGGTTTTCTAAAAAAAAATTACGTAAGTCTCTCAAAAAAAATCCCAGTCATTTTTCAAACCCAAGTCGATAATGAGGGGATTCCCCTCGCCAACAGTCGCCCATGAAAACCGCCGAGCGCTCGAATCGCAAAAGTAGTAGCAAAAAATGACAAAAAAAATCCTCCGCCGCATTTTCCGTGAAATAAACATGACTGGTCGCTTGTACAATTATCCGCTCCTCCGTCGTGGACCGAAAAAGCCAAATGTAATATTCACGCACCACCTGTGATCACCGGAGGCTAAAAAAATAATCCAGTCGTCGTGAACAAATCCATGTTCATCGTTCATTCCGTGTGTTCCTGCTGAATGTTAAATGTGTTCGTTCCGAGTGTTAAAAAGAGAAAATAATAGTGCATTAATCAAATTTAACCTGTTGTGCTGCCAACGTACATCTGACCGATAGTAATCTCATTATCAAATATGTTGGAATACTTTCACCGTGCCACCGCGGAATACTGAACAAATAACATATTCTCAACTCTTCTGTGATAACGGGCCAATCGCCAGCCAATAACAAATAAAGGCTAATTATAAACCGATTTATCGCTGGGGCTCCTTCGTGTTACTTTAATTGTTAATTATGAATTTTAATTGATGAAAATCGGGGAGGCGAAGGCAGTGAGTAACACCAATTATTTTTCAGTTTTTTTTGCTTTGAAAATTGAAAAAAAATCTGGATTCTTCTATTTTTTTTTTGGGCTCTGGGGGATTTATTTTTTTATTAATTAATAGGACTTTTAACACTGGGGCTCTTCGTGTTTTATTAACTGCTAATTGCGAATTTTAATTAATGAAAATTGGAAGAATTGGAAGATTTTTTTTAAGAGTTTCTTCCAATCTTACTTTTTTTTATATTTAAAATTTGTTTTAATATAATATTTAATATAATTATAATAATATAATACGATTTTTTTTTCAATTTTTAATAAAAATTGGGTCAAACAATCATGCGAACGATTTTGGTCATAACTTTGAAAATATTTTTGCACTTCAAGATTTGTCTGAAGTGGCGACTTCACTAGTTCAAATTCAAAAAAAAATTCTGGATTCTTCAATTTATTTTAATTTTTTTTGTGCTTTGGGGAATTTTTTTATTAATTACTGGCATTTTTATCATTGGGGCTCCTTCGTGTTGCATTAATTGTTAATTATGAAATTTAATTAATGAAAATTGGAAGAACTGGAAGAATTTTTTTAAAGAGTTTTTCAATTTTACATTTTTGTCTTTAGAAATTGAAAAAAAAATTCAATCCGAGCAAAATGTTTTCAAGGGCGAACGATTTTACTCATGACTTGAAAATATTTCTATACCTCTAAATTTCCCTGAAGTACTTCAGAAAGAAAATCCGAATACTTTAATTTATTTTAATTTTTTAATGCGTTGGGGGATTTTTTTTTCATTAGTTATTGGGATTAATTGTTAATTATGAGTTTCTTTTCAATTTTACATTTTTTCTCTTAAGAAATCAAAAAATAATGTTTCAATATCTGAAAAAAATTCTGGACTTTTTAATTAATTTCAGTAGCGAAGTGGTAAAATGGTGCTGGTCAATTTTGACTATTGACCAGTTTTCATTTAATATCTCGAAATCTAAAGGAGATAGCAAAATTTTTGTTGTAACCTTTTTTGTAGAGCCGATTGAGAGCTACAACAAATGTGATTATAAAAATTTCGCTATCTCCGTTAGATTCGGAAATATTACTCAAAAACTCAACTGGGAGATGAGTCGACTTAAACCGCTTTACCACTTCGCCACTGATTTTATTTTATTTTTTTGTGTTCTGGGAGATTTTTTCCATTAATTATTGAGACATTATCGCGGGCCTTGACCAACTTGTTGGGTCTCTTCACTAGGCACGAGTTCTCGGAGAAGGGGAAGCGCTGATGATTCATCCTCGATGATTACAATGTAGCATCGGTAGAAAGTATTTCTCATTGCTTCCGGGATTGTTTGCAGATATGGTAGCAGCTGGGGCGACAGCTCTGATGGCTGCTGGTGACAGCGGTACATCAAAAACAGCTGATAACGGGGTGCAGGAGGGACAGTTGAGCGGCGAGGGCGAGAGGAGGAGGACTTCTGCTTTTGCTACAAGTAAAATCATTTTTTTCTGTTTGTCTCATTTTTCATGGTTTTTTTGCTTTCTTTGAGGGGCGATAACTCGGAGTTGGCTGAGTGAATTTCTATTATTCTTTACTCATTTTAAAGACGATTTTTCAGTCTTAAAAATGAATTTTGATTCATCCAAATCGCATCATTTGTAGAGGAGATCTCCAAGGTTTAGTGAAACAATTTTTCGTTATTTTCTTCTAAATTCAATTTTCACCGTTTTTTTCTTTGGATTCAATTATAAATTCCTTGGGATTGGCCGACTGGAATTTTACGAGTCTAAACTCATATTAAAGACGATTTCTCAATCTAGAAAAAGAATTTTGATTCCTCGAAATTGCACCATTTGGACAGAAGATTTCCAAAGTTTAGTGAAACAATTTTTCTTCATTTTTTTCAAACTTCAATTTTTACCATTTTTTTCTTCGGATTCAATTTTGATTTTCTCGGGATTGGCTGAGTAGAATTTCACGAATCTCGACTCATTTTAAAGACAGTTTTTTAAGCTTGAAAGTGATTTTTGATTCATCCAAATCGCACAATTAGAATACAAGATATCCACCAAAACATGAAGCTCATTTTTTCAAAAACCATCTTCATGGTCATGAATATGCAAAAGCCGTTCTGCTAGTTTATTCCGCCGATAAAAACGAATTCCTCAGCTATTTCGAGACATGATCAAAGGATGGAGTTCATCCGCGTGATTTTCAATCGGAAATTCCCCCGGGCATGAGGTAAAACGGCCTCGATCAGCTAATGGAACTTGAATGTTCAATTAATGATTGAAAAAATGAGAGGAATTTCAGTGAATCAATGGTTTCAGTGATCACAATTCTTAGGAAGTCGATTCGATCGATGAATAAGTCATTGAGTAGTTCAAAGAGTTCCTCTCACTGATGTCTTCACAGAACGAAAAAAAAACAAGTGGACAATTCCATTTCTTGAATAAATTTTCTTCAGAATGTGTTCTCTTTTTTCAATTATTATTTCACTATTCTCTTCTATTCTTTCATGTCATAGCGTGAAAAAATAGCATCAATTGAAATGTCATAACTGAATATTATCTGTGAATGCAGGGAGGAAGGACAGCTCAATCACACCAAATAAGACTGCATCAATTCGAGAGACGAAGACATCTAGACTTAGAGCCGCATCAATCGTGTCTCCCACAGGTGAGTAAAAACCGAGACCCCCCAAATCTTCAATATCTCGGGACCAAACGATGGGATTCCGGCGAGTCAGGGCTGGTTTTGAAGCCTGAAAAAATCCCTTCAAAATGAAAAAAAAATCCCCCAATTTCACTCAGCCAATCTCCAGTTATCGACGATTGAAAAATGATGGGTTGTTAATCCTAACTGACGAATGTTTTCGAATTCTTTTCAATCAGATACTTCAACAGTCAGAAAGCCTGGGCTATCGGAGACAGTTCCAACGTCACGCAGTTCTCCCCACACGTCAAGCAGTAACTTATCAACAACTCAGGTATAAACAGCAGCTATTGGCATGATGACCTTTGCTGAGTAATTCCTCAGTTGAATTATTACCACACGTATCAGCACTTCGATAACGTAAAAACTCTTTTTCCTTTGAAATAATTGCAGAGAACAACTCGAGCCAGCGGAATACCGCAGACATTTTCACGGGAGAGGGAGAGACATCGACAGGCCTCCAGCAGAGGGGCGGATGTCCATGAAAAATTGATGGAGGCGAGTGCTGGTGAGTATTTTTGCACCTTTGGATTTGGGGGATTCAGGGAATGTTAAGGGGCATTTTGAAGTTATTTAGTTGGACAATTCCTGGGGGATTGTGACTTGGATCAATTTTTAATCAGATCTTGAGGTTGTGGGGAATGTCGAATGATGAATGGCTCTGATTGTTCAGTTATTTGGGGAAAATAGAATATTATGGGCTTTAAAATTTTTGGATAAGGGGGTTGTTGAGAGGAATGTCTAGACTTTTTTGGGAATAGCTTGGAAACTGAGGGGTTTGAGGGAAAATGTCAGAAAGAATTTTTTGTGGAGGATTTAATTCGCTAGAAAAAAGGTCTGAATGCATTTTTTGATAAATCTAATGGTTTTTGAGATTTTTGGGAAATAGTGAGGACAGGATTTTCTTTTTTTAGTGAAAAATTCATGATTAGAATTGTCTTTTGTGGGATTATACTAGGTCTGATGGCTTGAATTATTTTTTAATCTTGCAGACCTAGAGGTTGTGACTAATATTGAATATGGAATGTCTCTAATTATTCAATTAGAATATTATGTGCTTTAAATCTTTGGAATGAGTGGATTGAGAAAAATATGTCTAACCTTTTTGGGGAATATCTCGGGAATTGAGGGATTTAAGAAAAAATGTCAAAAGGAATTTTTTATGGGGAATTTAATTCGCTACAAAAAAGGTTCAAGTCAATTTTTCACTAAATCTAGTGGTTCATGGAATATTGGAGAAATTATGTGGATAGAATTTTTTAAAGCAATGAATTCACCCTTTGTCTGGTTTTTTCACTCTACCTTTGTTCGAGGCAGGAAAAATTACGGCCGTAACGAGAAATTGGCGTGCAGGAAACATCATTCTGCCCATTGGAATGAATTTTTTCCTACCTATTTTCCGATAAAGCTATTTTCATCTCCATTTTCAAGGGTTCAAGTGCTCTCGTACGTAGTCTTATCGATTTTTTTTATGTATTCTCATGTGGAATGAACTGAAAGGGTTCGTTTAGTACTCTGAAAGCTTTGAAATTCATTGTTGAGGGAGGGGAATGGGCTCATGAGTTGATAGCAAATTTCAATTGCATAAAATTCCTTTTGAATCGAGGGAAACAGTGAAACTTTGATGATGAAAACATTTCACTCATTTCCTGAATTTTTTTTGTAACGTGTCAGGTGACATTGCCTCCCAAACTCATTCCTAACAAATAAATTCAACATTTAACACCAGATAAAAAACGACGTGAAACAATGAGAGCAGTTCTATGTTCATATTAATTCATTTATCTCGAAATCTAGTGGATTTACGAGGAAATTTCATAGGACATTTTTTGTAGAGCATTGAATTTCCAACAAAAAATATAGTATAACATTTTCTCGTAAACCCACTCCAACCCGAGATAATTCACCATTCGCCACTGGACGAAAAAAGAAATTCAATCATGACAGCATATTCCACATTTATATGATTCCAATTATCTCGAAACCTAGTAGATATACACGAAAAGTTGATAAACTCTTTTTTATGGAGAATAAAATTTCCGACAAAAAATGTTCTATAACATTTTCTTATAAACCCACTCCAAACCAAGATAATTCGCCATTCGCCACTAGATGAAAAAAGAAATTCAATCATGACAGCATATTCCACATTTACAAAAATCCAATTATCTCAAAACCTAGCAGATTTACAAGAAAAGTTGATAAAATCTTTTTTATTCAGAATAAAATTTCCGACAAAAAATTTCTATTCACTTTTTTCCCTAAACCGCCCCCAACCCGGATAATTATCGATTTAAACCGAGCACCAAGAATTCAGTCCTCAAAACGACTGACCCCCCCCGCCCCTCTAATTCCAGGTGAGCGCCTCTCGACCAGACGTTCAAAAAAGCCCTCAAAGCCCTCGACCACGACCCCTCCCACGCCAAAGCCCTCGCGCCCCCCCTTCGCCGGGCACTCGACGCCCTCGCGCCCCTCATCAATCCCCACCTCCCTGAGAGCCTCCCCGCACTCCCCGTCCTTCACCTCCGCGGAGGTTCTCCAGCGCGTGGACGCCCTCACAGCCCTCACGCGTGCGACAATGGAGCGAGTGGAGAGGCTCGCGTCCTCCTCCCCCCACTCCTCCGTCCCCCTCCCGACGCCGCGTGACCCTGGAGTAAAATTATCCCCAAGAGCAGCCGCCAAAAGACCCACCGACGACTCAAAATCCTCCCCCAACCAGAATCACCACCCCCTCCCCCCAGTCTCGATCCTGAAACACAAGACGTCAGATCCCCCAGAGCCGGAAACAGTATCGAATCCACTGCCAACAGTAGCATTTAACCTCTCGGACTCCCAGAACAACAACCCCGCGTCGACGAAAAAGCACGGAATCCTAAAGAAACGAAGTAGCCTCGACGAGAGCGAGATCCTCCGTCGGAACAGCAGTTCCCCAGACTCGATCCTAGTCAGTCCGGACTGTCCGTCCCCCCCAGACACCGACTTCCGCTCGATCCTAAAGTACGAGAGACGATCGTCTCTGGACGAACTCGTGAAGCGACCGAGTATTGAGCACAATCCGCCGTCAATCCTGAAGAACAGATGGTCAAGATCGAACGACGAGGAGGATCAGACGAGCGAGCGCCAGGGGATCCTGAAGAAGCACCCCCAGAGCATAGCGGACGCAGTGGCAAAGAGCCTCGGCGTCACGTGGACGGAGCTGGAGTCCGTGGACCGCAAGTCCGCGGAAGTTCGTCCGATCCTGAAGAAGAAGCTGTCGCACGACGAGTCGTCCTCCTCGGACCCCCCGTCGCTGGAGCCTCGGCCGATCCTGAAGAAGAAGTCGAGCACAGATTCCGACGAGCACGACGACAGACCGAGGAAGACGATCCTCAAGTACTCGTCGAGAAAGAACTCCGAGGACTCGAGCCACGAGTGCGAGACAGCTCCGAATTCCCCGAAGAAGCTGTCGGTTCTCAAACAGCACTCCCTCCAGAGGCGGACGAACAGCCTTCCGGAGTGCGACACCCTGACCGTCAAACCGATCCTCAAGAACTCCAGATCGCGATCGATCCAGAGCACCTCGTCATCGCCGAGCAGAGAACTGTTCATGAGGAAGCGAGCGCGATCTGTGGGGCATGAGCAGACGGACGGAAAGGACTGGCTGGATCCGTGGGAGGGGATCAGAAGGGAAGGATGTGGTGGCGATAGCGGTGGGACGGATATTGAGAGCGATCCGGTGGTGACGTTCGAGTTCCCCGAGGACTCGAAGCCCAACGACAACCCCAGACTGGGTTTCAGTAGCGAGGAGGCAGCTGTCAGAAGACTGGACGATTACTCCGCCAAAGTGAGGCGCGACAAGCGCGTCTCAAGGCGGTTCAGAGATCGCAGGGAAATGAGTCAATTATCGTCGATCAGGCGGGATGGGGGGGACGAGGGGAGCAAGACTGTTGTCGTTGGGTTCGAGGGGGGGGCCGGGAGGGGTGAGGGAAGCGGGGAGAGTCCGAGGTTTTGCACGCAACCGGTGACTTGTCAGGAGGTGCGGGAGGCAGCGGACCTCATTAAGGGGGAGAATGGTCTGGGAGGGTCCGGCAGGGATCTGGGGGATCCTGGGGATCCCTCGAAACTGAGTATTGCTCAAAGAGTCGCGCTGTTCAATCGCAAGATTGCCACTGAGAGCGCGGAGAGGGCGGGGTTGTGCGTTGAGAGAGGACAGAGGAGGGCTTTCAGCCGGTTTAGAACACAGCCTGTTACGTCGGAGGAGGTCGAGGACGCCGCTAGGCATGTTCCGAATCCACTAGTCACGGATGGCGATGGGAGACAGACGCCTGGGAGACTGCTAAATGGTGAGGCTTTTATCATTTTATTGAGGGGGTCGAGGGGAATCGCTCAGTGAATCACCTGCATGATCGCCCAATTATGAGGGGACAGTCTTTTCTTTCGATTACATTTCACTGACATTTCTCACTTGGGAACTCATGCTAGCACTTGGTAATTTATATATTTCATAATTAATTATTAATTATTTCATTTAATTTATGTATTTCATCTGTATATAGATCCTCGGTGAAATTAATAAATTCTGTCCTTTTATGGAGACCAATTATGTTGAAAAATTGAAGATAATTAATTGAAAATGACAAATTCTCTTCGATTCATTATCAATATTTATAAGGTATTCATGAGAAAATGAAATTCATTTCTTCATTTCAACAAATGAATAGATCAGCGCGCGCGTAGATCTTTTAGACAAAAAAGATTCACTTCCGATGCTCTTTACAGAGAATCAAGGTGGTGGAAACGGATGAGATATCCAATATAGTCACTCTCATTCAAGTCTGAATAAACCCGTTTCAATCTCGGAGAAAATCTATGATAGACCGAACTTGAATGGCTACGAAACTATCATATTCTAGCAATAGCTTGAGTCATCGCACATTCACAATACAAAAGATAATGCACTCTCAACCTTATTATCAACAGTTGTGGGTGCATTTTATTTTGTTGATTGGTGATTAATAGAAATTTCAATATCGAATAATGTTTTTTCTGTGTAAATGACATTGATTGGGGAAATTAGGGGGAAAATTAGTGCTCGGATTCGTTTTTGAGGGGGAAATGTCGCGGAAGAAAAGTCGGATCCCAGTTATGTTGTGTTCTTACATAGAATTTTAATTTGATTACTAATCAATTACTATTTGTGCCACAATATGACACTCGACGTCATGAAACTAGGTCTTGAAGTAGTTCTACCCTTACGGTAAATTCATTGAAAACTGCAAAAAAAATTTTTTTCTCAATTTAATTATCGTTTTGGTTTTTGAAAGAAGAAATGTTTAAAAATCAGGATTTAACCCAGTGGATTATGTGAAAATCAACATTTCCATTGTAATCAAAGATTAAAATCTGAATTTTTTTTCCACTAGATGTGAAAAAATCAAGAATTTTTTTGACACCGCATAAAAAATAATCCACCGTTTTGCAAACAAGTTTTATTATTTATTTATAAGAGGGAAATGTTTGAAAAAATATCATTATTTTGCGAAATTTAATTTGGATAATCCTGACTGGGTATGAATTTTTTCAAATTTTTTCCATGAAATTTAGTTGAAAAATTTAAAAACTGAAAATATCTACTTTAATCTTTCCAGAAAACTCTATCTCAGCCATTAACGGTCATTAAACCGATTTTATTAATCACTCGAATTTATTAAAACAGAAGAGTCCACAAGGTGTCCTTCATCAGGGCAATAATTTATTCTGTCCAACCAATACAAAATCAAACAGTTCTATTATAATAATAACTGGAAATCTTTTGGGATCTTCTGTTTTTTACAAATTCGACTGATTAACAAAATCGTTTTGACGACCGTCAATGGCTGACAAGTTGAAGTTTTCTGTTAGTAATCGATTAGTAATTAATAGTTGGTCGACCCCTGCAGTGAATTATAATTTTATTATTTCGTATTTTATTAATTTTTTAAGTTAAAAACCACGATACACCAAAAAGTATCCTAAAATCATCAAGTTCCTATACTGTATGCAACCTAAGTCATCGTTCATCATCAAAGAAATTGGACTTACGAACGGATTTATCCCAGGAGTTGGCAGAGATATCTGTCAATGTGTCAACGTCAGCGGAGACGTACAGTGACACCATGAAGAGATACATTGGATGTACAGTGCCTTCTTATGACTACACTGATAATAAAATTGATAAAAATTGTGGTTACAATGAAAAAATAATTGACAGCGTTAGTTGTGATAAAGGATCACGTGGCAAAACTGTGAGTGATCCATTGGATAACAGGAGTTTTAAGGGAATTGGTACAACACAGAGTTTGGATTTTCCGGGTGTCAGTATCGCCGATCGTTTGGCAGCATTGAAACGCAGTGGATCAACTGATTGGAAGCGTCGAGTTATTTCGGAGTCACTACCACCTTCGATAGTCGTAGAGAGGCCGATGGAAAATGATAAGGTCAGTTATTTTTTCTAATTCGATGGAGTGAGGGACAAGAACACGAAAGTCATTCTCAGTTGATTTCAAAATCAGAATGATCAAAAGAGAGGATCATTTTCTTGGTTTTGTGGAGATGAAAACCTTCGAAATTTCTTGGCCAATAACCGGGCCTATTGCCTCACGCATGGCTTATCTGTCCAGTCAATTTAATCTTGTTAAATTTGTCGACCAAATTCTAGGCCTCGAAATGCGTGAATGGAGTTACCATTCATATAATCCCAGATTTTTATATGAACTGCATTGAATACAAGTCTTGCGTTATTTTTTTGCATTTATCAAATGTCATGGGATGGGCATTTCGGTCTAGAGACAGTTTTTTACATTACGACGTGAAAAACTGGCAATTTATCTATAGAATGTAATAAATGTAAAAAATGTAAAAAACTCAAATAACTTGAAATTTTGACATTTGATATTGAAATTGAAATTTGAAATTGGTATTTTACATTTAAATTTTGAGTTTAAACGTGAAATTGAAATTCTAAATCAGGAACGCAAAATTGATATTTGAAATCTGCAATTGAAAATTGGGAAATTCTGAATTCTGCATTTTAAAATGATGAACTCTGAATTTTGAAATTTAGCACTTCTGAAATTTTGAAATTTTGAAATTATGCGATTCTGAAAGTTGAGATTGTGAAATTTGAAGTTCTGAAATTGTAAAATTTCGAAATCCTGAAATTTTGAATCTTGAACTTTGTAATTCTAAGATTGGAAATTCGAAAATTTCAAATTCGAAAATGAAAAATTTGCAATTTTTAAATACTCAAACTCGAATTTGGATTTTGAAATTGGAATGCAAAATTGAAAATTGAAAATTGAAAGGGTAATTTAAAATTGAAATTTGAAATTCCAAAATTGAAATTTTGGAATTTCAAAATCCTCAAATTTGAATTTGGCTGTTGAATGGAAATTGATAATTGAAAATTTGGATTGGAATTTTAAATTGGAACTTTTAATTTAAAATTTAAATTTGAAATTCAAATTTTCAATTGGAATTCTTAATCTGAAATTTGAAGTAGAAAATCAAAATTGAGATTAAAAATTGCACTTGAAAATCTGAAATTGAAATTTTTTATTTGCTTCAATTCCAAAATTAAAAATTTGGATTTTGAAAATCCTGAAATTTGAATTTCCATTCTGAAATTGGAATTCTGAATTGGAAATTGAAATTTGAGATTGAAATTTTGAATGAAAATTAAAAATTGAAAACTTCAATTAAAATTTCCAATTAAAACTTTTAATATAAAATTGAAATTTGGAATTCAAATTTAAAATTGAAATTAAAAATTGCAATTAAAAATCTGAACTTGAAAATTGAAAGTTTTTATCTGCTGAATGGTAAAAAATGAAAAAAGTCATTCAAATTTTCTTGTTATTAATTTCCTAGTATCCCATCGAATTTCTATATATAATCATAATAATAATGCTTTCTCAAGCATGAGAAGCGAAAAAAAAATTTTCAGGAAAAACAAATTGGACAAAAAAATTTGAGAATACTAAAAAGAAGTTTCACTTCTGTCGCGCGTGGACTCCACGCACTCTGTTTTTTCTTTATTATTAGCCACGACGATGTCAACTTCAATAATAATTGCTGACGAAGATAAACGCGTGAATGTAGCTATCACTCGCAATCCGAGATTTTGATCAGAACTCCATTGAACACTGATAAGAATTCCGATATCTCAAGATACTAATGACCCCCCGACGTGATGAATTTTAGGCCGACGTCAAGAGTGATATTTGTCAGAAAGAAAGGGAGGAGTGTGTGATCAGTCAGAAAAAATTGGCGGATCGTCTCGAAAAATTGGAATCAGCCGCTGAAGGATGGAGAAAGCGAGTTGCCACTGCCGATGCAGTGAAATTCTCCGTCGCGGGAAAGATGAAATTTGATCAGATCGACACAATCAGTCACAATTCAAAGCCAGTGTTCGAATCGATGGGGAACTGCAGCGGCGTTGAGAGGAAGAAGAAGACTCCACACAAGAGGGATGACGCCAGGAGGGGTAACTCACTCGATCATCAATCTTTCCCTTTTTCCTTTTCCGCAGAATTTGTTTCGATAACGACACGAATTTTCAGGGGTTCCAGATATTGTTGTGGGTGGAGACAGCAGCGATGCTGGTGACAGGAAAATATCGAGAGTCCTCACGTACAATAACGGAGGTAAATAAGAAAACTCAAAAGCTAAACGATGAAACGATCAAGTCGACTCTCAGCTGGGTTTTCGGCGAATATCTTCGAATCTGAGGGAGATAGATGATTTTTTGTAATGACCTTTTTTGTAGAGCGAATTGAGGGCTACAAAAAAGGTGGTGACAAAAATTTTGCTATCTCTCCTAGATTTCGAGATATTTATTGATAACCGCCAATAGTAAAAAATTTCTCCATTTGCCTTAGACCCCGAAGTTAATTGACAGCTGAAAAAAAAATCTCCGCAATTTTCAGACTTGGAAACCCACGAGACATCAATCCAGCACATTCCAAACCCCGCGGACGAGACCTTCACCGCCTTCTTCGACGGCATTTCCTTCGAGAAGTCCCAGGAGGAGACGATCGCCATCACAGAATCGGACTTTGACTTCATAACTCCCTCCTCGGAGAAGTTGTGTTCAAGAAAAACGACCCAGGTGCAGCGTCGCAAGGTGTCGACACACCACAACCCCTTGAAGGCCCTGGCCGCCCGCACAGACCTGAAATCCGAGTACACAGAGGTAAAAACAGGAGTGGCTGAACGCCTGATGAAGCTGAAGAACCTAGAAAAATTGGGTAAGAATTCCTCGCTGGCAGTGGAGGCCCTGGCAGGTCTGGCCTCCACCGAGAGCTTCACGTCGATCTCCCTGAAGGCCACTGACGACTCCTCCAACGGCTTCACCAAGTTCCACCCCAAGGACTCCCACCTCTTCCTCGTCCTCATCAAGGGCAGAAGACACGTCCAAGTGCGACTGGTGGAGCCCTCGATATCCAGCCTCAACTCGGGGGACAACTTCATTTTAGTCAGTAAAGCCGAGATCTACCACTACATCGGAAAATACAGCAATGTGATCGAGAAGTCGAGGGCGACAGAGATAGCCCTCAGCATCCAGCAGCACAAGGACCTCGGCTGCAAGGCCCCGAGGGTCGTGACCCTGGACGAGCAGAAGTGCCTGAATACCTCGGAGAAGACCCTCACCTCGGACTTCCAGAGGTTCTTCAGCCTTCTGGGTCACTCCTCGTCGTCTCCACCGGACGTGGCAGATGCCGGACACCCCGACGAGGACGAGCAGTACGAGTCAGCGTTGATCGACACCAATGTTGTGTACGATGTCTCGAACAACGAGCTGATCCCTCTGGAGAAGTACTGGGGGGCCATCCCCAAGATCAAGATGCTGGACCCCAGCAAAATCCTCATCTTCGATTTTGGCTCGGAGTTGTATATCTGGAATGGCAAGTGTGCGCCGGTGGAGTCGAGGAGGTCCTCGTTGAAACTGGCTGAGGCCCTCTGGGGCGAGGGCTACGACTACTCCGACTGCGCCATTTCCCCGGTTGATGCCGCACGAATGATCGGCAGGAGGACCGGGGCTGACGGAGGGTCGAGGAAGGGCAGGAGACCTGGGTGGTGCCTCTCGGCGAAGCTCACTCAGCACATGGAGACCGTTCTCTTCAGGGAGAAGTTCCTCGACTGGCCGAACTCATATGGCATCATCAAGTGCAGGAAACCTCCGGAGGAGAAGGACAAGGTTTGATTTTTTATTTATTTTTTAGTATTTCGTGAGGCGAATATTTGCTTTCAGACGTAAGGGAATGGCATCACGGTAAAATATCATTTGTGATAAATATCACTTTTTAAAATATCATATATCATATATCATGTAATTTTTAAATTTTCAATAATATTAATTAATTTTTTTAATTTTCAATATATTCAATGATATTTCAATGGTTTTTATTTTTTGATTTTTTTTTTATTTTTTATTTTTTTTTTATTATTTCGTGAGGGGAATATTTGCTTTCAGACGTAAGGGAATGGCATCACGGCAAAATATCATTTGTGATAAATATCACTTTTTAAAATATCATATATCATATATCATGTAATTTTTAAATTTTCAATAATATAAATTAATTTTTTTAATTTTCAATATATTCTATGATATTTCAATGGTTTTTATTTATTTTTTTAAATTTTTTTTTTTGATTTTTTATTTATTTTTTAGTATTTCGTGAGGGGAATATTTGCTTTCAGACGTAAGGGAATGGCATCACGGCAAAATATCATTTGTGATAAATATCACTTTTTAAAATATCATATCATATATCATGTAATTTTTAAATTTTCAATAATATAAATTAATTTTTTTAATTTTCAATATATTCAATGATATTTCAATGGTTTTTATTTATTTTTTTAAATTTTTTTTTTTGATTTTTTATTTATTTTTTATTATTTCGTGAGGGGAATATTTGCTTTCAGACGTAAGGGAATGGCATCACGGGAAAATATCATTTGTGATAAATATCACTTTTTAAAATATCATATATCATATATCATGTAATTTTTAAATTTTCAATAATATTAATTAATTTTTTTAATTTTCAATATATTCAATGATATTTCAATGGTTTTTCTTGATTTTTCGTCGCGTGTGTGAACACGGCCGTGTAATTCTTTCTTTCTTCGATAATTCATTACCACAATACGGCTATTTAATTCCATTTTCGGTATGTAAACACTGCTGGGTTTTTCCCTCTCCTTATTGATCATGTTTTGAGGTCACGAATAATTGCGGTGTATCAATAAAGTTTTTCTTCATGTACACTCGTAATTTGTGTTTTTTTAAAATTTGTTTATGATCATTTTGGTTTGTGATATTTTGATTTGTGATATTTTGCCGTGGAGCCCTTTTGTTTTCAAGTTTGTTATCAATATCTGGAAGATTAGTGGAGATACGACATTTCACACGGATTCTGTTCCATAAATTCTCATGAATTTCCTAGAAAAGGTTCTATACTGCGATTTCATGTTTATTTAATATCTCGAAAACGATTGGAAACGCTGCGATAGGTCTAAAGCTCATTCAACCCTTAGTCTATCACTTGGTCACTGAGTTTTGTGCACTCATTATCCGTTTTTAATAAATCATTTTCCCGCATTCCAGTGATTCCATCAGAAATTGATAAAATGGAGGAGAAAGGAACCAAATTACACGAGTAATGACTATCAGAGATAGCCATAATCATAAATTATAATTATCATTAATTTAATAAATACTCAGTCAAATAATAGAACTTACCAATTTCCAATTGTTAAATTAATCAACAATTGAATATTCAAATTTCGATTCATTTTACCAATCAATAACCGAATTCGGAAGAATGACACCGAATGATTTCGATTGTTTATGAAATTTTCAATTATTTACAGAGTTCCAAGTTCCAATTATAAATGAATGAATTCGGTTATTTCAGGAAAAAAATTCTCTTGATATTTCTGGAATATTTCTGGAATAATGCCGATCACTGATGAATGTCTTTCCTACGATTTAAAGAAATTTCCAATTTTTTTGCGCAAAATTCCATCCCGTTTTAC
>NW_021680740.1:106725-140837 GCF_001412515.2 Diachasma alloeum
CCCCCTCACTCCCCTCGAACCGTCATTCCGGCATTCCAGGTGGACGGGAAGATCGTGATAGCCCCCCCGGAGCTCTCCGCCATGATGAAGCCCCCAATCCCCCGAGTGGACCTCGTCCTGGAGGGCTGCCACCTGGGCAGAGGCACCGGCTGGTCCGACGCGGAGTTCAGTCGCGAGTACCTGGTGACGACGCGGGAGGTAACAGTCTGGCACATCGACGAGCACTCCTACTCCAAGCTGGAGGCGGCCTCAGCTGGGCAGTTCTTCAGCGGCGACTCCTACATCATCCGCTGGATGTACCTGATCACGGTGACGGGGAGAGAGCTGTCGGGACAGCCTTCCAAGCACGCGGTCGAGGGCCGGGACAGGTGTGCCTACTTCATCTGGCAGGGGAAGAACGCCTCCCTGAACAAGCAGGGAACAGCCGCCCTGCTGACGGTTGAGCTCGACAAGGAGCAGGGGCCGCAGGTGAGGATCGTCGAGGGGTTCGAGCCCCCCGCGTTCCTCAACCTGTTCAGGGGGGCCATGGTTATTCACACTGGGAAGAGGGCTGAGCAGAGCTGGGGGGAGGGGGTCAGGGCGTTCTTCTGCAGGGGCAGCAGAGAGGGGGAGACGTCCCTCCTGGAGGTGCCGTTTTCCTCGAGGCAACTGAGGACGAGGGGCTGTCTCCTCTTCGTCGATGGCCGGGAGGGGGTCGTGTACGTCTGGTACGGGAGGAACTGCCTGTCCAGGGGGAAGCAGAATGCCTTCCACGCGGCCGAGGCTCTGAGGGAGAGGAAGCCCCTGGAGATGGGGCTCGAGGGGAAGGAGGTGAGGGTCGTCGAGATTGAGGAGGGGGAGGAGCCGGAGGATCTCTTCGGGGGGGGAATGCACAGGAAATTGTATGGGACCATCAGCAGGAAGGTCTCCAGGCACACCCCCAGGATGTTTCATTTCTCGAGTGTCTCAGGGGAGTTCAGCGTGGCGGAGGTCCTCTGCCCTCAGAGGGACGAGGAGAACACCGCCTTTCCGTTCCTGCAGGAGGAACTCTATCAGGCTAGTCAGCCCGCACTCTTTCTGCTGGATAATGGGGAGGAACTGTGGCTGTGGCAGGGCTGGTGGCCCAATACTGGGGAGGAGGATCAGACTGGCAGTGGGGCTGTCAGGTGGCAGGCTGAGAGGAGGGCTGCCATGACTGCGGCTGTTGAGTACTGGGGGGAGGGCAGGGGGGGCAAGAGCAGCGCGATTTATCTGGTCTGGGCTGGCCTGGAACCACTTGAGTTTATCAATCTTTTTCCCACTTGGGGGAATCGCGATGACATTGCTGAGTTAAATATGAAGGTGAGGTGTTTTTTGAAGTGAAATTTCTTTAGGGAGGGTACGAAAAATTTCAGCGCGACACGAAAAGTGAAAGGTTTTGAGGGGAACGGGTTAGTCAGTAAGTGGGGGGCTAGTCAAGCGTAGGGGAGCCGCGCGTGAGTGAAGAAAATCCGAGGCGACACGAAACATGTAAGGATCGGTAGTGGGGGTAAGCCTAGAGTGGGGCCGTACGCCTTGCTATGCCTGAGACCAGGGATGGGCATTTCGGTCTAGAGACAGTTTTTTACATTACGACGTGAAAAACTGGCAATTTATCTATAGAATGTAATAAATGTAAAAAATGTAAAAAACTCAAATAACTTGAAATTTTGACATTTGATATTGAAATTGAAATTTGAAATTGGTATTTTACATTTAAATTTTGAGTTTAAACGTGAAATTGAAATTCTAAATCAGGAACGCAAAATTGATATTTGAAATCTGCAATTGAAAATTGGGAAATTCTGAATTCTGCATTTTAAAATGATGAACTCTGAATTTTGAAATTTAGCACTTNAATTGGAATTCTTAATCTGAAATTTGAAGTAGAAAATCAAAATTGAGATTAAAAATTGCACTTGAAAATCTGAAATTGAAATTTTTTATTTGCTTCAATTCCAAAATTAAAAATTTGGATTTTGAAAATCCTGAAATTTGAATTTCCATTCTGAAATTGGAATTCTGAATTGGAAATTGAAATTTGAGATTGAAATTTTGAATGAAAATTAAAAATTGAAAACTTCAATTGAAATTTCGAATTAAAACTTTTAATATAAAATTGAAATTTGGAATTCAAATTTAAAATTGAAATTAAAAATTGCAATTAAAAATCTGAACTTGAAAATTGAAAGTTTTTATCTGCTGAATGGTAAAAAATGAAAAAAGTCATTCAAATTTTCTTGTTATTAATTTCCTAGTATCCCATCGAATTTCTATATATAATCATAATAATAATGCTTTCTCAAGCATGAGAAGCGAAAAAAAAATTTTCAGGAAAAACAAATTGGACAAAAAAATTTGAGAATACTAAAAAGAAGTTTCACTGCTGTCGCGCGTGGACTCCACGCACTCTTTTTTTTTTTTTTTTTTGGTGGCTTGGCGCTGCCGCACGTGCGAAAGGGTACGATCTAGCCATTTAATTATCGTTTTGGTTTTTCAAAGAAGAAATGTTTTAAAATCAGGATTTGACCCAGTCTTGTGTGAAAATCAACATTTTCATTGTATTCAAAGATTAGAATGATTTTTTTTCATTAGATGGGGAAAGACCAAGAATTTTTTTGACACCTCATAAAAAATAATCCAACGTTTTGCAAACAAGTTTTATTATTTATTTATGAGAGGGAAATGTTTGAAAAAATATCAATATTTTGCGAAATTTAATTTAGCAAAATATTGATTAATTTAATACTGACTGGGTATGAATTTTTTCAAATTTGAAAGCTCTGATGTTCAACTACAAATGATGAAACCAAAAAATAGAAAAAAATTATTGATGAATTTGACAATTCGCAGGATGGTCGAGGCCCCGGGGAAATGCTGTCCCTGGAGAACGAGCTGACTCGTCTGACTCAAAGTACTTATCCACCAGCTCAATTGTTACAACGACCGTTGCCCGAGGGAGTTGATCCAACGAGTCTAGAGTTGTATCTATCTCCTGCCCATTTTCAGGTAAAAAAAATTGACAAAAAAAATGAGTAATAATTTCTCAGCATTCCCCAAGAATTTCCAATTCACCTGAAAAAAAATCTATCGAATTACTCAATTATTTTGCTTTTATTTTCCCACAGGAACTATTGGGAATGAGCATGGAAGACTTCCAAAAGCTGCCGTCGTGGAAGCAGATAGAAATAAAAAAGAAAATAGGGCTTTTCTGACGTCAATTCGTCAACACGTGTAAATTATTCTCCAAGTATTTAACGTAACGAAAGCATGTCTCAAAAAAAAATTTTAATAATTCACGACTCGCCTAATTGTCCCCCAATGATCAAAGAGATGTTCCCATTTATCAAACCGATATCGCAAAAGGCTACTAAAGTATTAATCCGAATCTACAGTATAGTTTATATATTTTGAATACAGTGAAAGGAGACAGATGGAAATGAAAAATGAGAAGAACATAAATTGGCTTGTGAATATCTTACTTATATTTGTACGGGTTTTATATTTATCAATACATGTGTGTTTTAAAATTGTTTACCTCGATAACATGTACTCTCTCTCTCTTCGTCCACCCACTCGATATTTTTTACTCTCCATTCACTCCCACGACATCGTAAAATAGGGGGAGGGGTGGGGCAAAGTGGAATGGTAATGAATTTGGTTGTTCAAGGGTCAAACGGGGGGGACGAGCGAAGTGAGGCCTCCAGTCGTCTCTCCCATTAGTCTTCAGAATTTTTTGAGCGAGAGATTGAAAAAAAATGTGAGGGGTGGGCAAAACGGGCCGTGAAACTGTAGAGGCTAATTATGACTGTTTGTCGGTGGAAATTACTTATATTTGAGTTAAAATGTGGCTCCAGCATGAGTTGTCACGTCAATTTAAAAAAATTGAAAGGCAAAATGGGACAGTCTTTGACGTGAAAAAAATTCTGCAAACATTGATTCATTTGACTCGTCCCATTTTGCCCTCCCTGTGGCATTTCGTTCTCCTCTTTAAAAAAATTACGAATTCGATAACTACTTTCATCATTTTTTCAACAATTTTGAGGTGCCCCTTTTGCCCTATCATTCCACTTTGCCACATGCTCCCCAACGGAAAAAAATTGAAGCTTCACACTATTGTATCTCTCATTACAAATAACAGTTTTTAAATTCACGAACGTCCACTTTTAAAGTAATATTTTCTCGTCAACAATTAAACATTCAAAAAAAAATACTACATTTCAAAATCTCTTCAGTTTTGAAAAAAAAATTCATACGGATATGAAAAAAATTATAGTCAACAAAAAAGACGAATTGGTAAATTGAAATATTCATTTCAGAAGCGAAGAGTCAGAACAAAAAAAGTTGTTTTCACTTGAGTAGAATTTTCCTGGACATATTTCTCGTGGGAATTGACTTTTTTTGTTTTGTCCACTCATCACTCACTCATTTTCCTAAAATTAATGATAAACTTCACTTAGTAAAAGTATAATAACTGATTATTTATACCTACAGATTAATATAATACGTAATTTCAAGAATTTAGTAATAAACAAGGCCCAACGAGTCGAAAAAACGGGAGAACATCCTGCATTTCCGTTATATTTTCAATCCCAAATTGTGAATTTTCGGACGTCCCAGCTAATTACAGCATCGAATGCGGAATTTACAGAGCTAAATCCTTTAGAAAATTATCCAATTCAGGGATTATTCACGAATTACTCTGAATTAATATTGCGTTCGAGATAGATTCTACCGGTGGATATTAAAATAATTTAAATATCATCTCTTATGTATCATTTATATTTCTCTCGTGCCAATTATCTGGCATTTCTGCATCTCTGAGGTCTTTCTGTTCACTGTACCTTCTCATCCATGTAAGCTCTGATTGCATTTTGACATTCCGTTGAACACCAGTGTTGTACCAATAAATAGCTCTCGGACTCCAGGGCTGCTGCTAATTTTGATCTCAAGCTGTGACGGAGGAGGGCCTTTGTTGCTTCCATCGACTGCAAGAAGAAGGAAAATTATTTTAATTGTTGTGTCATCTGAGTTTTCTTTAATTGTGACCCTTATTCGGACCCTTACGACCCATATTCTGACCCTTAATCTGACCTTACGACCCCTGTAACCCTTAATCTAACCCTCATGGCCCTTATTCTGACCCTTACGACCTTTAACCTAACCCTTGTGACCCTTATTCTCACCCTCATGACTCTTATTTTGACTCATGTAACCCTTAATCTGATCTTGTGACCCTTATTCTCACCCTCATGACTCTTGTAACCCTTAATCTAACCCTCATGGTCCCTATTCTGACCCTTACGACCTTTAACCTGACCCTTGTGACCCTTATTCTCACCCTCATGACTCTTATTTTGACTCATGTAACCCTTAATCTGATCTTGTGACCCTTATTCTCACCCTCATGACTCTTGTAACCCTTAATCTAACCCTCATGGCCCTTACAACCCTTGTTCTGATCCTGGCGACCCTTAATATGGCCCTTATGACCCTTGTGATCCCTTAATCTGATTCTTGTGACCCTTATTCGGACCCTTACGACCCATATTCTGATCCTTAATCTGACCTTACGACCCCTGTAACCCTTAATCTAACCCTCATGGTCCCTATTCTGACCCTTGTGACCCTTAATCTGATCTTGTGACCCTTATTCTCACCCTCATGACTCTTGTAACCCTTAATCTAACCCTCATGGCCCTTACAACCCTTGTTCTGATCCTGGCGACCCTTAATATGGCCCTTATGACCCTTGTGATCCCTTAATCTGATTCTTGTGACCCTTATTCGGACCCTTACGACCCATATTCTGATCCTTAATCTGACCTTACGACCCCTGTAACCCTTAATCTAACCCTCATGGTCCCTATTCTGACCCTTGTGACCCTTAATCTGATCTTGTGACCCTTATTCTCACCCTCATGACTCTTGTAACCCTTAATCTAACCCTCATGGCCCTTACAACCCTTGTTCTGATCCTGGTGACCCTTAATATGGCCCTTATGACCCTTGTGATCCCTTAATCTGATTGTTGCGACCCTTATTCGGACCCTTACGACCCCTATAATCCTTAATCTAACCCTCATGGCCCTTACAACCCTTAATCTGATCCTTGTGACCCTTAATCTGACCCTTGTGAACCTTAATCTGGTTCTCCTGACCCTTACGACCCATATTCTGACCCTTAATCTGACCTTATGACCCCTGTCATTACTATTTTTGTTTTTGATATCCGTTGAATTAGACGTGTAATACAGTAAACGTAAATTTTTTTTAGTTTTTAGAAGAAAAAGTATTCTTGGACGAATGGTTTTCGGATCAAACGACCCCTAAGACTTCCCGTCATTAAATCCACTCTCACATTCCAGAAACCCCAAGACCTTTGTGATACTCCACATAAAGAAATACGCAATGAATATTAAAATGACGATGTCCCAATGGTTTTCTAAAATCCCAAGTGGTACACGTGGGTGGTGTGTGGGATCACACAGACAATCCATTCGAAATTATTTCCAATATCGCTTCAAACTCGGAAAACGTCAGTTTATCCTGCACCATGTGGGTCTTTGCAGCTGTTCTCCTCGCTCTCACAGTCATCTGTGATGGCAGGTACATGAGGATCAAGAGCAAGCCGCGGGATGTGTTCTTCAAGTATCGGGAGGGGGTGAGTACAAGGCAACACTAATGAGACATTTTTAGTTGAATAACTCGTCCTGATGGATTCGTTAGTCCTAGGGCTGTCTTAATCCAATAGTCTGGCTGTCTTATGTCCAACTATTTCGACTAGACTCACGGAAAATTCGATCAATTCCGAGAATAGTGGGACATTGGGATACTGAGAAGGTATTTGTTATTAAAACGCTGGGTATAACTGGCAAAAGTTATGAAGTTAAAAAGAAATAAAATACAAAATAAAACAAATACGTGAACTGAATAACGAATGAAAACTAATCTGCAATGAAAAATAATCCGAAAACAAAGTTATAACATAAATAATTCATAAGATTCATTTGTAATAATTACGTTGTATTTTGGCTTTCCCTTATGCGATTTTTGTATCTCAGGGAAACAATAAATTGCTTCCAATCTAACCGAGAATAAATTGAACTCTTCAGGTGACAGGGGAGAAAACCCTCCCCAAATGTCGGCCCCACGACGCCTGCAACATTCTCTACAAGCGATTCTGGACGGATGACATTGTGGAAAGACTCTGCAGATGTCCTAGTGGTGACGAGTGTCCATGGACCGATGAATTCGACAATCACACGATGAGTATCAACAACAGATCCTATCTGAAGGTACACCTGCTCCACCTACTCCCCAAACAATTGATCTCATGAATTGTTGAATTCACAGTTTTGTGAGCCTGTGAATCACGAGAATATCTGCAAGCCCCGTAAAACCGCAGCTGTTGTTCGTGGAGAAATAGACGAAGACCCCCAGAACCTGACGGTCCACAGGGTCAGAGTCAATTGCTACTGCCCGAGTACTCATTACTGGCATGTCCAGAGCTACGATTACAACGACAACAAGGTTCATCAGCACTTCAGGTGCTCCAAGGTGAGGGACAAAATTCAGTAGCGAAGTGGTCAACCGGTTCAAGTCGACTTTGGCCATTGGCCAGTTTTCAATGAATATCTCGAAATCTAAGGGAGATAGCAAAATTTCCCTCATGACATTTTTAATAGCGCTCAGTTCGCTCTACAAAAAAGGTCATTATGAAAATTCCGCCATCTCCCTTAAATTCGGAGATATTTCTGGAAAACTGAACTTAAGACTAAATTGACTGGAACCGTTTGACTACTTCGTCACTGATTTTGTTCATCTGATTGTCAATGGGAATTTTTCATGTTGACGCTTTCATTATCTCGTGATTCTTCGTGACAGCAAAGAATGTGCTGGAGCTATGAATTCTGCGGACTCGTGAGAACCGATTTCTATTCAACTTACTATCGGTGCTCGTGCCCAACTGGAAATTTGTGCATCAATAGGGATAAGGAGTTGGAGAGCGTTCAGGAGTTTTTGTATTCAGGAGATGCTATAAATGCCTACTGCCATCCTTGGAATATAAGCAGTAGATATTACTGACGGGGACTGAGGAATTTTTTAAAATTTTTTGTACTGAAATTAATTTGGAGAGAATATTTTTACCGCAGGGCCTTCTTTGGTTTTAGAATTTTTTCGAATGTTTCGTAAAGATTTCAGTGGCCGTCATCGAGGCTAGATTATAATTAGTTGGCACATACCTGTGAAGATTGTTCACTCATAGCTCGGAGGGAAGGCAACAGTTCAACGTGAAATCGGTCTGGCCAGAGAACTCTTGTGACAAGCCCAGCTCTGAGTGCTTCATTGGCAGTTAAGGTTCTACCTCCCAGCAGAAGTTCACTCGTCTGCAAAAAATTATATGAAATTTAAATGTAGAAGTGATACGTGGGGGCAAATGTTTCTGAAAAAAATTATATGACTTTTTTATTCCCATTTTTTTGTGATAACCAAAAACTTTACTATAAAAAATATACATTTTGTTCTTTGGAAAGTTTTAACGTTGAGGTGATTTTTTTTGCCTCAGGAATTGTTTTTTTTAGTTTTGGTTGTGGGTCAAATGGTCATGAGGGTAAAATGGTTTCAAGGACTTTCGGAGTAGAGGGTCAAATTGTATGAACGGTCATTTGACCTTTAACCCTAAAGGTTTTCTAGGGTTAAACGCCCCTTAAGGGACTTTGACCCTCAACTCAAGTTATTTTTGGGACAATTTGACCTTCAAGACCATTTGACCCTCAACTCCAAACGCCCTCCAGACCATTTGACCCTCAATTTCAAACGTCCCTAAGACCATTTGACCCTCAACTCCAAACGTCCTCGAGACCATTTGACCCTCAATTTCAAACGTCCCTAAGACCATTTGGCCCTCAACTCCCAACGTCCTCGAGACCATTTGACCCTCAACTCCCAACGTTCTTAAGACCTTTTGACCCTCAACTCCAAACGTCCTTAAGACCATTTGACCCTCAACTCCCAACGTCCTCGAGACCATTTGACCCTCAATTTCAAACGTTCTCAAGCCATTTGACCCTCAACTCCAAACGCCCTCGAGATCGTTTGACCCTCAACTCCAAACGTCCTTAAGACCATTTGACCCTCAACTCTAAACGCCCTCGAGATCATTTGACCCTCAATTTCAAACGTCCCTAAGACCATTTGACCCTCAATTTCAAACGTCCTTATGACCATTTGACCTTCAACTACAAACGTTCTCAAGGCCATTTGACCCTTGACTCCAAACGTCTTCGAGATCGTTTGACCCTCAACTCCAAACGTTCTTAAGACCATTTGACCCTCAACTCCAAACGTCCTTAAGACCGTTTGACCCTCAACTCCCAACGTTCTGATGATTATTTGACCCTCAACTCCAAACGGCTTTAAGGGTCATTTGAACCTTAAGACCATTTGACCCTCAACTCCCAACGTTCTGATGATTATTTCACCCTCAATTCCAAACGACTTTAAGGGTCATTTGAACCTCAAGACCGTTTGACCCTCAACTCCAAACATCCTTAAGACCATTTGACCGTCAAACCCTCTCCCCCTAAAAAAATCATCAATAAAAACTCACCACAGCACTTCCCAAAACATGTGAAAGCGTGAAGACAGCAGCCCCCTCAGCAATCTGCCCAAGTTTCCCATAAGGAGTGCTGAAGGATGCTTTATCACTGGCGATAACCAGATCAAAAAGAGGCAACATGGTGACTCCCAGCCCAACAGCCGAGCCCTGCACCCCGGCGACAATGGGCTTATTAAAAGTAGCTAAACTCTTGATGAAGTCCTTGACCCCATCCGCCAGTAATTGAGCGTTGGCCCTCCTAACGTCCTTATTCTCCTCCAGCAAAGTCGAGAGTTCCAGGCCTTCGCAGAAGCTGGAGCCCGTCGAGGTGAGTAAAACCATCCTGCAGTCGTCGTCCTTCTTCAGGATCGACAGTACCTCCCTGAACTCCTGCATCATCTGCAGGGTGATCCCATTCCTGATTTTCGAAGTCGTCGAGGGCGTCAGGATCAACTGCACCAGGTTGGCGTGCCTCTGGACGTTGATCTCCTTGTTACTGAACTGAGCCTTCCCGTCCTTTCCCCTCTGCTCCCGGGACTTTCCTTTCCTATTAAGTACGGAATTCTTTCCCCGCGTCGCGGAGTCATTGGCCAGGGCGGTGACAGCCTCAGCGAGACACGCGGAAAGCTCGTCCTCCCCGGCCATCCCTTGCGGGATATGTAATCCATCCAGCAGGTCATCCTCATCCTCCTCCAGGCAGCTGTCGTCCAAGTCCGCGTGCTTGGCGAAGGTCACTTTATTCTTCTGGCTCTTCCTGGGCTTGCCGAGCCTCCCGGCAGTGCCATTCGACCTCAACGCCCCCGACTTCTCGTCCTCCTCCTCGTCGTCCTTCATCGGATCCTTCGATATCATCATCTTCTTCCGCTCGACGGGCTTCCCCTTGCCGGCGGGTGACTTCCCTCTGTCCAGGGACTTCTTCGCCTTCTTCCCCTCGACCTTCTTCCTCTCCCCCAGGGGATGACTTCGCTTCCCGGACTTCGGGAGATGCCCCCTCCCGTCGTCGTAGCTCATCTGCCTGTCGTTGCTGTCGACGCTGACCCTCGGGCTGCCTGACGCACTCGAGAATGAGCTCGACGAGTGCCTCCGGACGATCACCGATGCGTCCGCGGCGTTCCTGATCTTCGCGGGGAGCAGGAACTCGTCCCCTGGGATTGACGATTTCGTCGGCGTCGCAGTCGGCGACTCCGGCTCCTCCAACGAGCCGCTCCCAGCGGAGATTCGCTTCGCCCGGGGGGCGCTGGCCCCAGGTCCCGCCGAGGTCCTCAGCCTCAGGACTGCGTTCTTCACGAGTTTCGTCCGGATCTTGAGCTCCCGCTGGACCTTCTGGATGTCCATGACTTTGGCTTGAGACTTTGTGACCGGGACCAGGCGCCGTCTCTGCGGCTGCTCGACGTCGTACAGCAGGTTGACGACACCCTCGTCCTGCAGGAGTCGATCGATCTCGTTGACGGTTTTCTTTCGCTTGGGAGCGCCGTCCGGGGACCCCGGCTTCGGGGACTTCCTCGTTCTGAGGGCGTTCGCGGGCTTCTGGGGGACCTTGCGGACGATTTTTTTCCCGGGCGACGGGGATTTCGAGTCCTTGAGCGATCGCTCTCTCGTTTTCTCCGGGGGGGTCTTCACCCTCACGACCTTCTGTCGCTTCGCCGTTATCTCGTGCTCCCGCGCCTTCTCCGTGGGCTTCCGCTTCCGCCCGGACCTCGTCTCGTCGACCTTGAACTCCTCGACGCTCTCGTCCTCCTCGAGGATCTGCTTCGGCACCACCGGCGACTTCCTCGGGGATATCCGGGGCTTCTTCGAGGTCATCGGGAGCTCCAGGAGTTGCTTCAGCGCCAGCTGGCGCTCCGTCAGGGGATCGAGCTTCGGGGGGCTGTTGTCGTCCTCTGGTTTGACGTTCTGATCCGGACTCGACTCGACCGTGAGCTTCGGCGGCTTGAGGTCCGACCAGTCCGGCTCGACGTCGCCCTCCAGGATCGCCAGGAGCTCCTTGCTGTCCGACGACGGCTCGTCGACGCTCTCCGGGGGTTTCTTCTCCTCTTGCTTCAGGGGAACTTCCGCCGGGTCGAGCGCGGCCTTCGGCGGGGGCTCCGGGGTCGACTGGACCTGGGGGGACGGCGCCCTCGACCTCGTCTTCGGGGACCTCGGGGCTCTCTCCTCCAGGAGGCTCTTCAGCTGGTCCTCGACGGCGTCGGGAACCCTCGACAGCTCCTCCTCGACGGCGTCGGGAACCCTCGACAGCTCCTCCTCGACGGCGTCGGGAACCCTCGACAGCTCCTCCTCGACGGCGTCGGGAACCCTCGACAGCTCCTCCTCGACGGCGTCGGGAGCCCTCGACATCTCCTCCTCCTCGACGTTCCCGTCGCTCCAGTCCTCGTAGATGACCTCGATGACCGATCGCGCCTTCGGCTCCTGGGGCTCTGGCTTCACCGCCTCCGGGGGCGCCCCCTCCGCCGGGGCCTCCGGGCACTCCGGATCCCCCGGGTCCTGGACCGGAATCACGATTATCTCCTCGATCAGCTGGATCGTCTCCACTTTCGCCTCGGGGCTTTCCTCGGCCTCCCCTGGCGGCGAATTCTCCTCTTCGGGGGCCTCCGGGGCACCCTCGGACTTCGCGATTACCTCCCCCGGGGGGGCCGGGGGCACCTCCTCCGGGGGGGCTTCCTTCTTCTCGGGGATTTTCGCGTCCGCAGGCGCCTCCGACCTGGGGATCGGTCGGCGATTTTTTTCCTCCTCTGGGGCCGCCTCCACCTCGGCCTGAGGGCTCGCCCCGTTCTCCTCGGTTTTCAGGACCTCCTCGGGCTTATTCAGGCCGTCGTCCAGGATTGACTTGATCTCAGGCCAATTTGTCATCTCTTTTTTTATGACTTCAGGGTCGGGGACTCCGGTCTCTCCCATCTTCACGGGATTATCGACTTCCTCTTTATTCATTGTTATCGATGATAAGTATCGGTCATCGGGGGCTCAGGCTCGACGTCACTTCCATGAAAGGGATTTCTCTCTCTCGGTTTTACGATAATTTCATAGTTACCTCTTACGACGATCTCCAGGCTCGGCGATAAGGAATGGGGCTTCCTTGATTAGGTTAGAAATCAATTGTTGACAATTCACGGGACTCCTCAGCACTTCACTCAACGATATTTACGTATTTACTTCGGGTTTTGGCTCATTTATTCCGTATTTACGGGCACTCGCGGCGCGCTCGCGCTCATTAATTGCTCGGTGAGTCTTTTTACGTTCTCGCGGGGCAGTTGGGGTCTGCAGGACGTAAATATTCGTGATAATGTGGTATTTACTTTTCTAGTGGGGCTCACAGTGTCGATATTTTAGATGGGGCTTCGCCATGATCGGGCAGCCGCCATTGCACTTCATTCACTACGACAGACACTCGGGAAAATGAGTGGGAGTTCGCTTTATTTTTTTTGGGATCGCCACCGAGGCACCTTATCCCTCTGGCGGGAGGGCTCAGCGGCTTGCAGGTGGAAATTATGACGGAATATTTATTTGTTTTGACGTATAGACGGTCGGAAAGTCGAAAGATAGCATATAGCATCCTGAGGAGCGATTTTACGCGTTTTATGTCGACATAAAATCGTCAATTTCAACCAATGACTGTCCTGGATTCGGAATACTCAACTAGGATTGGTTGAAATTTATGATTTTATGTCGACATAAAACGAGCAAAATCGCTCCCATAATTTGTGCCTTAAAAATCATCTAAGGTTTGACCGAAAAATAGCCCGCGGATAATACAGAGTATGAATATACCGGTCGATTCTCTCATTGTATGGAATATTTAGGTTTGCTGAGGGTCGGGACAGAAGGGGGGGAGGGTTTTTGAGGGCGAGAGTGCACCTCGGGGGGTCTACGTGCAGGGGAGCGATTTTGCTCGTTTTATGTCAACATAAAATCGTCAATTTCAACCAATGACAGTCCTGGATTCGGAATATTCAACTAGGATTGGTTGAAATTTATGATTTTATGTCGACATAAAACGAGCAAAATCGCTCCCATAATTTGTACCTTAAAAATTATACAAGGTTTGACCGAAAAATAGCCCACGGATAATACAGAGTATGAATATACCGGTCGATTCTCTCATTGAAAGGAATATTTAGGTTTGCCGAGGGTCGGGGCAGAAGGGGGTCAGAAGGGGGGAGGGTTTTTGAGGGCGAGGGTGCACCTCGGGGGGTCTACATGCCAGGGGAGCGATTTTACGCGTTTTATGTCGACATAAAATCGTCAATTTCAACCAATGACAGTCCTGGATTCGGAATACTCAACTAGGATTGGTTGAAATTTATGATTTTATGTCGACATAAAACGAGCAAAATCGCTCCCATAATTTGTGCCTTAAAAATCATCTAAGGTTTGACCGAAAAATAGCCCGCGGATAATACAGAGTATGAATATACCGGTCGATTCTCTCATTGTACGGAATATTTAGGTTTGCCGAGGGTCGGGGTAGAAGGGGGGAGGGGTTTTGGGGGCGAGAGTGCACCTCGGGGGGTCTACGTGCAGGGGAGCGATTTTGCTCGTTTTATGTCGACTAAAATCATAAATTTCAACCAATCCTAGTTGAGTATTCCGAATCCAGGACTGTCATTGGTTGAAATTTACGATTTTACGTCGACATAAAACGAGCAAAATCGCTCCCCAGGGTTCGGCGACGGCCTGGGACGTGCGGCCACGCCATTGGCGGATTTCGGCGGGAATTTTTGAAATTTGGCAAGGGGAAAGCAACTTCGAGGGGAGCTTTTGGTGGAGATCCTGGAAAAATATTGATTTTCTTGAACATTACAAAATTTTGATGACTTCATGAAAATTTTATTTTATTATTTATTTCATTTTATTATTAATTTTATTTTATTATTCTTTAAAAAACAAACAAGGAGCATCCCAAAACTAAGAATAAAAATAATAAACGAAAATAAAAATAAATGAAATAAAAATTCATCCCGGGGCTCACAATAATTGAAACTGATGCTGATTGATCGAAAGCTTTTTATTTATGCCCTGGGGTAGAATAACACCCCTAAGGCCAACGACAAGATTACAATACAAATTATGACTCATTTACAAAGATTTACAGAATAATACCCATGAAAATGAAGTAAAGTTCAGCTGAAGAAGAAAGCAATAGCTGGAAGAAATATATCTAAAAGGCGGAAAATTACAGAAAATAATTCAGAAATCTAAGAGTGGCCACTTTGTAGTACTACTTAGTATTTTATATAATGCGACTATTCATCTACTATCATTATATTGATTATAGTAATTAGTGAGGACAATGTATGACCATGTTTGCTCTCGGGGAATTTTCTTCATGGCTTTTGATGGGCATTTGGGACGTGACTATAGCCAAGGGGAAAGGAATAATATTGGCCCCTCGTTTTGACCCCTGAGAATTGGCCCTCATTTTGACCCTTGAGTTAGCTATTTGACCCACGTGATCGAATACACGTGACTCAGGCCTCTTTCTCTGTCGATTTTTTCGAGATTCAATTCTCGATTGCTCTATTTTAGAGTATCAGACTGGTAATCCAAAGGTCGTGGGTTCAAACCCATGATTTGTTGTTGGTAGGGAATAAATAAAATAAATATCAATGAGTTCCACTGACGAGCAGACGTCATCCCATCCCTCGTGGCCCCAAATTTGGAACCGTAGCCATAACATAAGATTCTTTATTAAATTCCAACTTATACAAACATTATCTATAATTTTTTTTTCCAATTAAAATCCTTGGGTTCAGAACCCAGTGACATTTTTAATCGCTTGCTGCTCCTCCAGAGGCCCCATCCTCTTATAACTATCAAACTCCAACGAGAAATTGCCAGTTCCGGAGGTCAAAATCCTCAACTTCGTGGCGTAACCGAGAAGTTCGCTCAGGGGAGCCAGACTCCTGATGATTTTATCGTCCCTCCTCACAGTGATCTCCTGGATCTCTGTCCTCCGTCTCCCCAGGTCCCCCAGGACGCCTGGTGCGTACGCCTCAGGCGTCACTATTTCCAGCCGCATGATTGGCTCCAGCAGGACCACTCCGGCGTCCTCCAGGAGCTGAAATAACCATTGACTTTATTTTTTCTTCGGCCCTGACTTTTTTCGTTGCACATGAATTTGGGATAATGAATTTGAAACACTTTTTTTAGTTATCGTAAAAAAACCGATTTTTGAAAAAATTCGAAAATGTTTTAAACGCGTTAATGAATTGAATTTCAATTAATGGCAGTAGATGGGGCTCCGTAAGAACTGGTGAATAATTAAAGAAAATAGTATATGAAGCGCGTATACTATTTTTTATTGCGAAAAGCCCGTGGGGGTTGGGGGTGGGGGCGTGGAGCGGGGTCCAGGGGGCGCAGCCCCCCGGGGGGGGTTGGGGGGGCGGAGCCCCCCCCACTGAAAAAAAAACAAATTGCAAAAGAAAAAAAAANTCACCAGATCCTGCTCCAAATCTACAGTTGAATCAACTTCTACGTTCCCATCCAAATATCAATCTCAATTTTTACAATTGCTCAAATTTTAAAGTATTTGATAAAGAAAATAAGGAAAATAAGTGAATCTCGAGATCTTAGTTGAGATAGATGGGCATAACTGATTGTTTTGTTAGATTTTATTATTTAAACTATGAGTATTATTCTTGCGTTTACGTTGTAGTTTATTTCAGAGTTTCAATAAAAAATTTTCTATGAAATGATATTTCTAATATTATTATTATCAAAATTAAGATTTTTTAATAATTTATTTTTCATTTTAATTTTCAGGTGTATTTTCAAATTTAAAATTTAACAATTTTGAAGATAATGAAGGGGATTCACTGGCTGAATTTATCAGTTTTTATATGTAGTTTTATATTTTGGTACATTAACGCTGGGGTGGCGCCACACGTTTTTCAGTCCTAAGGAGTGCAATTCTCACTTTTTCACTCCTAAGTAGTGCATTTCTCACTTTTATACTGCTCAACGGTAAAAAGACCTACTTCTCATGCTTGAGCAATGAAAATTGCATTTTCGGACTTTTTGTTTCCTAATGGTTTGATATAACACAAAAAATCGAAAACTCAAATTTGGTCGATTACAATGCTTCCATTCGGAAGCAAAAATATGGAAAACATAAAAATCGATCATTTGCAATGCTGTGAATGAAAATATGATGAATTCTTTCCTATAAAATATAAAAAAAATATTTTTTCGAAAGAAATTAAAGTTTTGTTACTGATGACAAAATGGTCAAAGAATCTAGCCACATTGATTCTCGACAACATGAGGATAAACCAACGGGGACTGACCTTCCGTATGCACTGAGAGACCGCGGAAGCCACCATGGTCTCAGAAGTCCCCTTCCCCACCTCCAGCCAATGCAGCTTGACCCCGACCTTGATGACAGGGCACCCCAGCCTGGGTCCGCAGTTCAAAGCAGAAGAAACTCCACTCTTGACAGCCCCCATGAACCTGGGGTGAACCGCCGCTAGATTGGACGCACTCTCTCTCGTGTTATCCATCAAGAGCAGCTCCTCCCCTTCGTAACAATCGATGAGACTCATGGTGACAGTGACATCATGCTTTGTGCTCCCGACCACATGATGCAGCTCGAAGGAGTCCTTGATCCTCCTCCCGATGGTCTCCTTGTAGGCGATCTGCAGAGGTCCCAAGTCCGCATGAATCTTGTACTCGGTCCTGATCCTCTCCTTGATGATCTCGATGTGGAGCTCTCCCATGCCAGACAGCACCGTCTGCCCCGTCTCGGAGTCAACGGAGACCCTCAGGCTGGGGTCCTCCCTCTCGAGCTCCTGAAGAGCAGTGTCCAAAGCCGACTGATAAGCCATGGAGGGTGGCTCGATGGAGCAGAAGAAGACGGGGTCAGGCACCCTGGCAGGATCAAAGAGACCCCTCCTGTCCGCCTCCTCCACGTCCCTCCTCTGGAGGATCTCCTTGGCCCGGGCGACAGCGGTGACACTTCCAGTCAACAAATCCCCAGTAATCGTGGACTTGAGACCCCCCAGGGCTGCTATATTCCCCTCGCTGACCTCGGCAATCTCCTCGTAGTCGTCGGCGTAGGCTGCGTAGAGCTTCCCCCCTTGTTCAGTCTTCTCCCTCTGGACGTTGTAGACCCTCTGCCCCTTCGACAGCTTCCCCGTGAAGACTCTGAAGAAGGTGATGGGCCCCCTCTGCTTGTCGTGGATCACCTTGAAGGCCCTCGCTGCGAAGGACTCCCTGAAGCAGCTGTACAACTTGGCCTTCTGGTGGTGATTCGGTGACGGAAGGTAGAAGACAGCAGCGTCCATCAGCAGCTGGACCCCCACGTTCTTGTAGGAGCTGCCGAGGAGAACGGGAACTCCTCTTTGGGCCAAGGTCGTTCGTCTCAGCGACTCCAGGAGGAGCTCCCCTGGTATATCGTCGAGGGACTCCTGCTCGATTATCTTGTCCGCCAGGTTGTCATCCAGCTCTGACAGCTTGTCCGTGAGCGATCTTCTTCGCTCTCTAGCTAGGCTCAAGGCCTCCGGGTCCTCCAGCTTCTGACGCTGGACCTTGCGACCTTGATTGCTCCTGTCGAAGGTCACGGTCTCGAGGGTCAGCAGGTCAACTATCGAGAGCTCCGAGTTGTTCTTCAGGGGAATTTGAACTGGAAGTGGTGTCACGTCGAACTTGGTCTCGATGGAGGTCAGGCACATGTCGAAGTCGGCGTCGGCTCGGTCCATCTTGTTGCAGTAGACGATCCTCGGGAGGGAGTATCTGTCCGCCTGTCGCCAGACCGTCGTCGTCTGGGCCTCCACCCCTGCGGAACTGTCCAGGATCACCACCGCCCCGTCCAGCGCCCCCAGGGTCTGCTCAACCCCCATTGTGAAGTCTATGTGACCTGGGGTGTCTATCAGGTTCAGGCGGTGCCCCTTCCAGGCGAAGGTCACCGCCGCCGAGGCGATCGTTATCCCTCGCTGGCGCTCCTGCTCCATGAAATCGGTTACCGTGTTCCCGTCGTGAACCTCACCCATGTTCGGGATGCTACCGGAGTAGAACAACATCCGCTCGGTCGTTGTCGTCTTGCCTGGGGATTCAAAGTGACGGGAAACACGAAAATGAGGGGAACCGGCAATTTCTGATTGTGAGGGATCGTTTAGACCCTCATGACCCTACGATGCGATTTGTGTGAAATTTGCCTCATTTTGAGGCGTGAAAAATATTGTTAAAGAAGATTTTTTAGTCAAATAATTTGGGGCGAAATTAATAATACTAGCGTATGGAGCGCGCTGCGCGCGCCTTTACCCGGAGTATGGGTGTCTATGTTTCTTTTAGCACAAAGGTATGGTTCCCAGCAAATTCATGTCCGGTTCAATTTTATCTATTTGTTCTGAACTTTTTTACTTTTCATATTTGATTTACAAAAAAAATTAATTAAAAAATTGAAAAGAAACTAAAAAAACTTTTTTTTTTAAATACAACATCATATAATTTCTATAGGGGACGGTGGGGCAAAATGAAACACGGGGCAAAATGAAACAGCAAGAAAATCTTGTGATCTAAGGGAGATAGGACGATTTTCATGAAAACCTTTTTTGTAGCTTGTAAAATTCTTTACAAAAAAGGTCCTCTTCAAAAATGTCCTATCTCCTTTAGATGACGAGATTTTCCCACTGTTTCATTTTGCCCCATGCTCCCCTATATATTTCTAATATATATATATATATAAATAAATTCTATTCTATTCTATATATATATACATATTCTACTATAATAAAAATAATCAATTAAATGCAAAAAGTTAATTAAAAAAAAATTTTAAGTGTATTAAATTTTTTAATTCATAGATTTAATTAATTTTTAAATTTTTCAAAATCAATAATACATTATATATGGTATATATTATATATACTATATATATAATGTATTATATATATGATATATTATATTTTTTTTTAATATTAATTTTTTTTTCTCATTTTTTATACGTGATAGCTAAGCTATGCCGCAAAAAACGGTGACAAAAAACGTTACATGCTTTTTTTTAAAGGGGAAAATAGTACAAATTAAAACGTCATGTCCGTGGAAAAAGACAGGAGATAAAAGAATCTTTCATAGTTTTTCAATTTCGACTCAATTCCGACAAAAGTTAACAGTTAATTCACACTCTAAATACATGAAATCATCAATAATAATAATAATAATTATAATAAAAGATAGAAATGAGGAAGTTGTTTTGGACATTTATCCAATTTTTTTCTGAAATTGTCGATACACTGGAAATTTTTATCAAATTTAATTACCAGTGTAATTTTAAGGAATTTCGTCATTG
The DNA here is from genome assembly GCF_001412515.2 of Diachasma alloeum. Classification (NCBI taxonomy): domain Eukaryota; kingdom Metazoa; phylum Arthropoda; class Insecta; order Hymenoptera; family Braconidae; genus Diachasma; species Diachasma alloeum. The sequence goes on from NW_021680740.1 coordinate 126,603, forward strand.
AAAATTTAGAATTTCGTAGAAATATCAAACAGAACTAAATTTCAGTTCCATTTTTTCCTGAAAATAAATAGAAAACTAGACGATTTTGGTAAATATATTCTTGAATTTTCAAGACAGTGACACTAAATGTGATTTCGGGGAAAAAATTATGAAATTTCAGAATGGAAATTCAAACGAATTAAGGAATTCTCGTCTTTATGCTGTTTACAATTTTGGAATTTTACTGAATTTTCAGTGAAACCTGAAATTTCAGGATTTTTCCCCCTAAATTGCATTCAGTGTTACTGTCCTGAAAATTAGTAGTCAACTGTCCATGAAGTTTCATTTTTTTTCAACAGTGTATTCCCTCTCTTGAAAAGTTGTCGCCCCGACAACAACGCGTCTGTTAAAGGCAATTGTAGTGAAATTTCAGTTAATCTAGATAAAGAGAAGAGACAACAGCTCGTTTTTTTTTCTATAGACTGGGGTAAAATGGACACTTTTGACTTATTTTTAAATGTTAATGACTTGTTGAAATGTTGATGAAATTTAGTAATTTTTTTTTCAATGCAAACAACAATTCTCTCCCTTTCATGAGCTTAAACTGATCTCAATTAATAAATTTGTTTCTCAGTTATGAATAATGTTAAAAAAGTCTAGTGTCCATTTTACCCCAACTCCCACTATTAAAGAGAAATTCCAATTAAGAGACATAACGACCAGATTTTTTGCAAATTAGCCATAGAAAAATAGCCAATTGTGGAACAGTGAAGACAGTGGGTTTTTCCTAGCCTCAAAATTTTTGGTAGGAATGCTCACCAGCGTCTATGTGCGCCATGATTCCGATATTCCTGATCCTCTCCAGGTCGGTTTTATCACTCCCCGCGGTTGCGGAGAAATTCCGCTTGTGGTAGAACCTTCTTCTGATCTTCCAACACACATTTTTTCCGAAATATCGGATCAACATTGGGAATGGGCGATTGATAACAACGGAATTCGCCGGATCCACGTGAAACAAACCGGAAATTCTTCCGACATTTTGAACGGAAGAAAATCATCGAAAAATGTTGAAAATTTTTCGAGTCAAGCAAGAGGTGAAAAATTCATAATTTGATGTAATCGATTTTTTAATTGAAATTAGACGTGAAATTGACTGGAACTTTAAAAAAAAAATGGTTGAAATTTTCGAAATAATCAAAATGAAAGTAAAATGGGTCTGCGCATGCGCGGTGGAGTAGTCCACTTGCGCTTGCGCTAGCTCTCCAACCCGCCGCCATGTTGGATTGGGCGAGTGTTTTTTCGGTGGGCGCATGCCGGAGCTTGGAGTTGCCCTCAAACACAACAGATTTGTTTACTCGGCGAACATTCAGAGTGAAGGGCACCCGGTGTGGGTTCAAACCTCCACAAAGCCAAAACAAAGGACTCAGTTGAGGCCCCAAGTCCAGATTTTACGACGTGACGCCGATTTTCGTCGAGTTGACGAGTAATTTGGACGATTTGTGGTGTTTTTATCGCGATAGTTGAGCCAGAGTGGCTTTTTGTCGAGTTAACGAGTGACATTGAATGATTTGTGATGTTTTTATCGCGATGATTGACTCAGAGTTGCTGTTTGGTGGGTCAACAAGTGATATTGGACCGAAAAATTCGTTTATTTGACGAAGATTTGGAGTGAAGGGCACCCGGTGTGGGTTCAAACCTCCACAAAAGCCAAAACAAAGGACTCAGTTGAGGCCCCAAGTCCAGATTTTACGACGTGACGCCGATTTTCGTCGAGTTGACGAGTGATTTGGACGATTTGTGATGTTTTCATCGCGATAATTGAGCCAGAGTGGCTTTTTGTCGAGTTAACGAGTGATATTGAACAATTTGTGATGTTTTTATGTGATAATTGACCCAGAGTTGCTTTTTGTTGTGACTGTGGAACGTTTATAGTGAATTTTTCAGTGTTTTAAGGATAGTGTCGGTGTGTTTTGAGTGTCTAGTGTTAATTTTGCGTGGAAAAAATTGGGAAATGATTTTTTTTGTGGGGTTTGAGGTCATTTGGAGGAACTGTGGGAGTATTTCATGCTTTAGGGTTTCAAAAAATATTAGTTTCGATCACGGAGGGGAGTGGGATGAGTCATTTCGTGAGTATTAGTGCATTTTCTGTCGATTTTCTTGGAAAGAAAATATTTACAAAATTCCGAAAAATGGAATCTGTTGATTTAAACAAATTTCTTAATCAATTTCATTCGTCAGGGGAAAGAAAATCAGGTTTTTTGATAATATAAGTGCATTCTAAAGTTAATTTTCGCCAGAAAAATGACAGAATAGAAGGAAATTAATTTTATTTACTGTCTTATGTTCTTTTAGAGTCATTTTTCTTCATTCACTGAATGATTTCCTTCATTTTGCTTTCTTATTTGAATATTTTGCATAGACTTTCACAAAAAGAGAATATTTCATGCTTCAGGGCCTTCAAAAAAATTATTTTTCACTATTGAGAGAAATAAAATGACTAGTTTCTTGCGTTTTAGTCAATTTTTTGTCGGTTTTCATTGAAAAAAAAATATTTCCACAATTTAGAGAAATTAAATATTTTCTTTTTTGTTGATTTATCCAATTTTCTTCATTAATTTCGTTCATCCGAGGAAAAAAATCAGTTTTTTGAGAATATAACTGCATTCTACTATCAATTTTCACCAGAAAAATGACACAATAGAAGAAAATTATTTTCATTTTACTGAATTTTCAAATAAAATGACTCGTTTCGTGTATTTTAGTCCATTTTTAGTCGATTTCTTTTGAAAAATAAATTTCACAAAAATTAGAGAAATGAAATATTTCCTTTCTCGTTGATTTATCCAATTTTCTTCAACAATTTCGTTCACCGGAGGAACAAAATCAGTTCTTTGAGAATATAAGTGCATTTTTATATCAATTTTCACAATTAAAATGAGAAGAAAGAAAAAAAATTAATTTTGTTTTACTGCCTCGTGTTGATTTAGACATTCTCCTTGACTCAGTGAATTATTTTCCCAACTTTTAACAATTCTGTGAGTGTAAGTGCATTCAAGAGGATAAACTCCACGGAAATAACGAATTCACCAGTTCGAGAGGTGAAAACGGAGCTGTTGTTTTCACCCACCGCCGGTGAGTGATCTGTCTAATAATTAAAAAAATACTAATATGAGAAAGGGTAATTGAAAAGCAAAAGCAAAATATTAAAATTGTTTTATTCCATTACTCTTTATCCTCATATCTCAAAAATATATCGTATCAATGTGTATTACAATGTCCATACACTTCATCATCGAGTACATTCCCACGAATATCGACTGTGAAGTTGAAATATTTATAATCACAATCATCAAACGCGTCTGAATATATTAATATTGCTTAAGGTCATGTAAAATCTTCATAGACTATCAAATATCTTCACATCGTATTACGAGTTAAATCAATAAATCGCAAAAATGTTGCACAATTTTCTCGAAAAATCGACAATACAAAAATTAATTTCTCCATTAGTTGTGAAATCATGGCTCGTGATGCATAAATAGGATTCAATCATGCGGTGAGTGTTCGAAAATTCAGGAATGAATTTGAGCAGAATGAACACTCAGGAATGAACTAGAGCCCGATACGACAAGAGGCAAAACGAACTTTTTATCATCTCCAATATCTCCGGATCCAACGATGCAATTTTCATGACTCACGTCTCATTTTTAAGACGACAAAAATACCTTCAAATTGAAAAAAAAATCGTCGTTTTTCACTCTGCCAATCTCGAGATATTGCAGATTGAAGGCAGTTCACTTATTCAAAAAGAGAAATCGTATTTTGGTACTAGAATCCATAATTTAATTCTTCTTACATTAATTGAGGGTTTGAGCTACAAATAATTTTCAGTATCTTAAGCCAATTTGTGATCTTACAATTGAGCGTAAAAGCATCTTCATTACCTGAACAAGACGAGTAAATCTTGTTGAATTTTCATTTCAATCAAAAAAATTTCCTCAGGAGATTAATCTCTCCAATTTCAATTACTTGACTTTCTTCATTTTTTTCTCCCCTCGATAAATCGTATAAAATGGTAAAAATTCAGAATATAAAGCTATCCCCTACATCTCGAAATTCAGACTTAAAAATTTTTCGACTTTGAACCTCGACAATTTACTCAATACTGAGAATACTCATAATTTTATTCCTCATTCTCCCGAAAATCTTTCAAATCAAACACCCCAGTGAATTCATCTCCAACCTTTATTCCAAAAAGTCTCCACATCATCATATTCAAACAAAAAAAAATATGATCGATAGAAAATGAGAATTATTCTAGATAAAGAGAGAAATCTTAATTCGAAAAGAAAAATACATTTATGGCAACTGTTCCTCATATCTCCATGTGATGTCCTGACGTAAAAAATAATCTTGCTTCATCACGAGGGATCAAACGACCATTAAAAGCATGAAATTTCTTGTAGAATTTACTTATAGAGAAATTGAATGGAAAAACCTAGCGCAGGTTTTCGAGAATCAGCTGTGAAATTCCATTGGAATTGCATTTGAAATTATGTTTATTCTAGTGTTACATTTTTAGGAGAAAGTATTTTTTTTATTAACTGGAATTTCAAAAGAATTCTCATGGAATTGCAACGGAATTTCAATCAAATTTATAAGAAATTCCAACAAAATTTCTTTGGAGATGCAATAAAATTCTTGTAGAATTCCAGTCCAACTCATGAAATTTCAAGAAAATTCCCGTGGAATTGCAACAAATTGAAATTCCAATATCACTTCATGGATTTTCAATAGAATTTACCAGCAATTCCAATCAATTCCCCGGTGATTCCAATTATTTTTCCCTGCAATTCCCCTGAAATTCCTATGCATTTCCACAAAAAAATTCTATGGAATTTCCGTAAAATGTCTCGTGAAATTCCCCAAAAATTCCCATTAAATCTCAATAAAATTCTCATGCAATTCCAAAGGAATTTCTATGGAATTGCAATTAAATTCCACGAAAATTTTCTATTTCCAAACGCTGAATTCCTCTATTCAATTTCTCCATACTTCACTTGTCCACAAAAAGTGGATAAATTATTTTAGTCTAGTTCTTCGTCGTTTGAGGTTCCCTCGAGATCATCCTGGCGTCACAAGCTGACGAGTTTAGGTGGATTGGCGTCTGGTGAGCTGAGGTCAACAGCTGAGATGTTGTTTCTCTGTTGAGACGAGCAGGATGGAACGAGTGGAGTTGACACAGGGGTCAGACCAGTGCCCCCTTCCATCAACGACTCAAAGTTGAAGGGGATGCCACTGGAGGGTGTAGTGATGGGTACCCCAGCGACTTCATTAGCTGTCTTCATGAAAGCAGGGGTCTCGACTGTCTTGTAGTGAAGGGAGTCTGGTCGTTGCTTTGGCTCCACAAAGTTGAGGCTTGTCGGTCGGTTGTTGTTGTCGAAACCCACGGGAAGGGAATTTGGACGATTTGGCCGGAGATTAGGGGTCGATGTGTCGCGCTCTGATGTCTCGATGAAACTCGGAATCTCTGTTTTAATGATCGGTTTTACGTCTGGAGGGGAGGACGAACGCAGTCGGCAGACCGCACGGTGGGCTTCTAGGATGAATTCCAACTCGTCTTTTGCTTGCTGGAGTTGGTGGATCTCGTCCTGAAGGCTCTGCTTCTTGTGCTCCAAGCCCTCAGTTTCCTGGAAGGGGAGGAATTCATTGATTAGATGACTTCGGAGGTTCTTTTTGTAGAGGAATACATTTCATTGGAATTTTATGAGAATTGCGGTGGGATTTCATTGCAATTCCATGAGAATTCCAGTGGAATTTCATCGCAATTCCATGAGAATTCCAGTGGAATTTCATAGCAATTCCTAAGAGAATTCCAGTGGAATCTCATTGCAATTCCATGAGAATTCCATTGGAGTTTCACTGCAATTCCATGGAGATTCTTCTGGAATTGAGAATTCTATGGGAATTGCAGAGGAATTTACTTGGAATTGCATAGGAATTTCATGAAAACTGCACTGGAATTTCGTAGAAATTTCATTGCAATTCCATGAGAATTCCATTGGAGTTTCACTGCAATTCCATGGAGATTCTTCTGGAATTGAGAATTCTATGGGAATTGCAGAGGAATTTACTTGGAATTGCATAGGAATTTCATGAAAACTGCACTGGAATTTCGTAGAAATTTCATTGCAATTCCATAGAAATTCTTTGGGAATTTCACAAAAATTTTGCTGTAATTTCATGGAAATTACATTGATATTCCACCGGAATTTTCTTACAATTTCATTTAAATATGATTGCAACTCTACTGCAATTCCATGGAGATTCTTCTGGAATTGAGAATTCTATGGGAATTGCAGAGGAATTTAATTGGAATTGCATAGTAATTTCACAAAAATTGTACTGAAATTCCGTAGAAATTTCATTGCAATTCCATAGAAATTCTTTGGGAATTTCACAAAAAATTTTCTGTAATTTCATGGAAATTACATTGATATTCCACCGGAATTTTCTTACAATTTCATTTAAATATGATTGCAACTCTACTGCAATTCCATGGAGATTCTTCTGGAATTGAGAATTCTATGGGAATTGTAGAGGAATTTAATTGGAATCGCATAGTAATTTCACAAAAATTTTGCTGTAATTTCATGGAAATTACATTGATATTCCACCGGAATTTTCTTACAATTTCATTTAAATATGATTGCAACTCTACTGCAATTCCATGTGAATTCCACTTTTCATAACAATCCTATCCTCAACAAAATATGAAATTAATTTTGATCGAGCTTACTTCAAGTAGAGCATTGGTATGATCCATTCTTCGTTTGCGGCATCTAGCAGCAGCCATTTTGTTTCTCTCCCTTCTGACCTGTCGTCTCTCCTCCTCCTCCGGGGACATGCCGATTGTTCTGGTCGGTCGTCTGCCCCCCATGTTCCTTCTGGCCTGTTGAATCGGTCTCGACTGCTGATTCTCCAGGAGTACGGTATTGTGGTGCTGCTGTTGGCCGCACGTGTTCTGGGTCTGAGTCGGAGTCGGCTGGGAGGGTTCCACCAGGGGTGGTACAAAACCCGCTTCACGACTGTGCTGGCCTGATTCACTCGTTAATTCCAGAAATGTCTGCTCGATGTTGCGGAGGGTGGTTGGGGTCAATGTTGGAGTTGTTCGGGTGGGGACTCCACTGTGTAGACCATCTAGAGATGCCAGCTGTAATCATAAATGGTGCGGAGAATGTTAAATGAGAATTGATAATGATGATTGAGGACAGAGTCATCACTCCACTCGTCTCTTTGTAATTTTTTTTTTAGCCACAAAAATGAAAAAAAAATCGTCTGCTAGGGCTCCCTTTTGCCCCCAATGAATAATTTTTTATAAATACAGCCCCTATTTACGACCAACTCAGTAATCCGAACCACGTGTGTGTTCCTAATTTTGGCACTGATGGGGGGAACTCGCAATAAAAGTTGAAAAAAATATTCTAAAACATTCAACTCCGTGAACTGTAATTCCTCCCGTTATATTGACTCCGGTACACGATATCGCAGGAAGAGATAAAAATATCGGTGATCCGGTCGATATGATATCACGGAGATTACTGAGAAAATCAACATTTCTCTGAAATCGAACGAAAATGCGGAATTCCACGTATTTTCCCCACTCAATTCAAATTGTAGAATATATTTTCAACTGTGAATGTTTGGAGATAGACTCCTGTGTCATCGCTAAAATTAAATACACCCAAAAAGTGACTTTAATTGGCTTCCACCCACACAAGGCGCCCCAAAAAAACTGACGGAACTGAAAACATCAAAGACCTAATATCCATCTCTCTCTCATGACAGAGCAGAACTCATATTTTTCCACCAATGGGAAAATTTCAATTTTTTTTCCGCGTACGTTCACCTTCGGAGGTTCAAGAAACCTGCGATTGCCCGCCGAGTCATCGAAATCCGGTGCCGACAAGTCGAGACTTGTCGGCGAGCACGTGACGTCTCTCACGTACCTTCAAATTTCTCAATCGTAATTCGCACGGAAGGGAGACCATGGTGATGAACTTTTAGAAACGCTTAGTGAAGGTCTCAAGGACATGGTAGAGTCTTCCAAGAATAACAAAAATTAGTTCCTTATTTAGTTTTCGCGCAACATCACCGAAGGTAATAGAGATAGCAGAATTTTCATCTAGACTTTTTTGTAGTCCTCATTTTTCGCTACAAGAAATGTCTCTATAAAAATCTTGCTATTGCCCTTAGATTTCGAGATATTTTGTAAAAACTCTAGTTGCCGCGCAACTACCGGAATATCGGCCAATCTGGGAATTCCCTAGGAGGGGGCCCGGAATTTTTTTCTCATTATACATTCAATAGAGACTAAAAAAATAAGCGACACGTCCCTTGCCATTCTGCGCTGCATCCATCCCCCGGAACAGCCGTAGGTACTTTAGAATCGTCTCCAAGAAAATTTCTCAGTTTTCGACCAATATCTCCAAATCTAATGGAGATAGCCAAATTTTCCTGACAACCTTTTTTATAGTTCTCAATTTTGCTTACCAAAAAGGTTTTCACGCAAACTCCGCTATTTCTCTCAGATTCCGAGATATCCCCCAAAAACGGTGCCGCGACGCAACCACTCGAATATGAACCACCTTACTAAAACCCCAGGAATTGCTCGGGAATTTTTCTTCATTCCACATTCAATTAAGACCAAAAGAATAGATGACACGTCCCTCGCCATTTTACGCTGCATCAATTCCCTGGTGCACCCCGTGGTGCTTTAGAATTGTCTCCCAAGAGGATCTTTCTATAAATACTCACTCGTACCCTCATCGACTCGACGTTGCACCACCGAAAAAATTATCTAGTTCATTAATAATCGAGTTTGAGCCATAAATTAAATCCCAACGAGAATGCACCCGAAAATGAACAACATCACTTCACATGTGGGAGCCACCACTTCCCTATTCGCAATGACGTCAATGCCAGAGCAATCAAGACATATCTGCCTGTTTTCGAAGCAAACTTTTCCTCCTTCCATGAGATAATTACCTGTTGGTAAAGCAACTCCTGAGCAAGAATATTCGCTATGTCAACAGGATCGATGGTAGTCGCCATGTCGTCTTCGTTATTAAAATTATTCAATACGAAAGCACCGATTTAACGTAAATCGTTGCGTTATCGTCAAATATATTGTGAAAAAATTCCTCGAAATCGTTACAAAAATTGAAACACGACTGTATGGAATTGAAAAATCGTATCGTTCGTTCGTGAAGAGATCGTTTGGACGGCGATTAGTAGATTTAATTCTCCTCGAGCAAGTCAGCAAGTTCGAAAACCCGCGTCCTTCTCGGATGCGTCGTCAACCGACGCCTATCTAACACTGAAAAACAGTTTCAACTTTTCTTCCACCTCATACCGTCGTTGGGACTAAAATAGATATCGCGAATTTCGAGCATGTGCACACAGCCCACGGACGAACGATTCGGTAGCGTCACTTTCATGGGTCATTTTGAGAACACACACGCCAATTATTTTGATGAATTCGTTGGATATGGGGGTTTATTCATGATCTGGGGCTTCCCGAGGTTTTTCCGGAGATTCTAGGGGTGAAATAGAAGTCTTAATTAGAGATCTATGTTTAGGGCACCTGCGGAGAGATCATGGCAAGGGGCCAAAGAACACTCGTACTCACAGAAATAGTTATTAAGACGGATAAAAGATTAGGTGGGTCGTAAAAGTTTCAGCGGGAAAGCCATAAGTCGAGCCTAATCTGTGATTTTTGTTGAATTTGTGATTTTTTAAGCTTCAATGGCGCCACGTTTTATCACAGTTTACGGATACTGCTATCTTTTCACGAAACCGGAAACTGAGTTGACGAATGCGAATGTAGACCGTGTTTCAATGACGGATCTGATAAAGGAAGAGGACCGGATGATGTCGGTATGCCGCGGAATCTTGAGGAAGCTTCCGACGTTCCGCGATTCTTATTATTAGAATTGAAAATTTCGAAACGGAAGTGGAGTCATTTGCGTATCCGGAGTTGAGTTTTGGGTTTGGGGAATCGCGAGATTTTCGGAGGATTTGTTTGTTCTGATAGTTATGAGACAAACTTGGCAATCGTATATCAACAACTATGAGTGTGTCTGTGAGTGGTATCTTGGTGTTGATTGTCTTCTTCTAAAGTTCAAATTTTTCCGGAATGTAGTCTCTAATCAGGCATTCCTCCCAATAACTGAGAGCAGAGCCTTGATAATTTGAATCCAAAGGTCAGACCTTCAATCCTCTGAGGAATGCGTGAAACATTCCAGGAATGTCGGATCGGAAATGATGCGAATGTTGGGGCCTCCAATTTCAAGCATTCTTTCGGGGATAAAAACATGGTCTACATCAGAGACAATTCATTTATTTACGCTAATGTCATGTCATCATATTGATGACATTCTCATTATTTTGTGTTTCTTCCGAACAAAATAGTCTTTCTAAAATATGAAAAATAACGCCGGCTGCTGAATTCTCAAATTTTGATCATGTTTTTGAGGGCAAGAGTGCAGTTTAGATGAAAGTTAATTGATTTATTGACCTCAATGATTACATCTTATCACCGAGACATTTTCATAAAGTATTTCACTTCTTTCAAACAAGTTATCCTTTCCAAATATCAAAAAGAAATAGAAATAGCTAAAGGATCCGCTCTTGATCATTCCTTCTAGCACAAGTTAACTAAAAACCCTTTAAATTAAATCCTCAATCCGTTCATTTACATAAACAATGATATGTTATGACTTAGGCAACATCTTCCTAAAGTATTTAACTTCCTTCAAACAAGCTATTCTTTCCAAATATCAAAAAGGAATGCAAATAGCTAAAGGATCCTCTCGTGATCATTCCTTCTAGCACAGGCTAACTAAAGATACTTTAAATTAAATCCTCAATCTGTTTATTTACATAAACAATGATATGTTATGACTTAGGCAACATCTTCCTAAAGTATTTCACTTCCTTCAAACAAGCTATCCTTTCCAAATATCAAAAAGGAGTGCAAATAGCTAAAGGATCCTCTCTTGATCATTTCTTCTAGCACAAGCTAACTAAAGATACTTTAAATTAAATCCTCAATCTGTTTATTTACATAAACAATGCTATTTTATGACTTAGGCAACATCTTCCTAAAGTATTTCACTTCCTTCAAACAAGCTATCCTTTCCAAATATCAAAAAGGAGTGCAAATAGCTAAAGGATCCTCTCTTGATCATTTCTTCTAGCACAAGCTAACTAAAGATACTTTAAATTAAATCCTCAATCTGTTTATTTACATAAACAATGCTATTTTATGACTTAGGCAACATCTTCCTAAAGTATTTCACTTCCTTCAAACAAACTATCCTTTCCGAATATCAAAAAGGTGTGCAAATACCTAAAGGATCCTCTCTTGATCATTCCTTTTAGCACAGGCTAACTAAAGATACTTTAAATTAAATCCTCAATCTGTTTATTTACATAAACAATGATATGTTATGACTTAGGCAACATCTTCCTAAAGTATTTCACTTCCTTCAAACAAGCTATCCTTTCCAAATATCAAAAAGGAATGCAAATAGCTAACGGAACCTCTCTTGATCATTTCTTTTAGCACAAGTTAACTAAAGATGCTTTAAATTAAATCGTCAATCCGTTTATTTATATAAACAATGCCATGTCATCACTCAGACATCTTCAAGCAACTTTCCCCGAACAAGCTATCCTCACCAAAGACTAAATTTCATTAAGCCTGCAGCAGCTACACCAGCCTCAACTCTCTAAACTTAGCATCGAAATGGACACGTAAGTACATCAACGCGTATCAAATACTCAATAAACACTCCATGAAATATGATATGAAACGATGAAAAGTCTCTTATCTCAGTTTCAAAATACAAAAACCGGCCACTCGCTCGTAATTACAACTAAGCATAACAAGCACGATTCACCTTACTATCAATCCTCTGGAATTGAAAAAACAAGCTGATGGATTATGATCGATGGTATGAACAAAGGGGGCGTAGGACACAGTCGAGTGAAAAATCAATCAAATTATTTCAGTGTGAGACACACATTCAGTTCCGCCCGCATGCATTATTCATCAGCCAAAGAGGATTAACTCAATGTATTCCATTCTATTCTCACCATCATCATCATCTACATCGATGAAGATGAACAGTTGTCTTTATCTCGTGAACAATTGTTCATTATTTTGAATCATTAGGAGAAAACATTGGAGGTTTTAGGGGAGAACAAAGGAAAACGGCTATCGTTCCTTAAATAATTCGTCCAACGACCCCGAGAGACCAGAAAATTCTCCACTCTTTCGAAATAGTCGTGTGCAAACAAAGGAACGTCTTTAAACACCCGGTGATGATGGCAAATAAAAAATTGTCTTGAAATAAAAAAAAACACCGGCGGATGGTCTGGTTTTTTCCTTTGTTATCGGGTCTGGGGAGATTAGGGGCCTCGGGGAGGGGTTTAGGGAGTTAGTGGAGGGAAATTATCTTTCTGAGATCATTTTTGGGAAAAAACTACGTCGTAAAATTAGGAAAATTGATTGTGTCGTCGAATCTGTCGGCAGTTTTTCGGTGATATCTCTGAATATAATGGAGATGGCTAAATTTTGATAAGAACCTTTTTTGTAGTCCTTAAAATTCTCTGCAGAAAAGTTTCTATACAAATTTGGCTATCTTCTTTAGTTTCCGAGATATTTATCGAAAAGTAACTACTAGTCATGTGAAATTGATTGATTTCGTCGTTCAATTCGTTCCGAAGTTTTTATTCAATATCTCGGAATCTAATGGAGATAGCGAAATTTTTGTCAGAATATGTTTTGTGGAGAATTTCATGGGCTATAAAAAAATATCAAACGAGAATTTCGCTATCTCTCTTATTTCCCCAGATATTTAGCGAAAACAGGCTTAAAGTCGAAAGAAACTGCACGACCCCGTTTTTCCAATTCGTTCTTCCCTTTTTTGCAAATATCCCGGAATCTAAGCTAGGTAGCAAAATTACCGTTGAACCCTTTTTTGTAGGTCATGAAATTCTCCACAAATAAGTTTTTAACAAAAAATTCTCCCACCCCAACCGTTTTCGAGATATTCACAAAAAGCAATTTCCCAGCAAAAAACAACTCTTCAAAAGTTGAATGAATTCTCCGAATCGCCGCGCATAAAAAGAACCTCGGGAGGCACGAGAGTAGGGGGGGAGGTGGGAGGACTTTATGAAAATGTCAGGCCAAGATCAAGAGGTCGGTTAACCTGCGTGTCCCGGCCGCCAAGGACAATTTCACGAAAAAAAAAAGAATAAAAATTTCTTTTCATCGATTGAACCTTATCCACTGTTTACCGACATTTTCCCTCTCACTCGGTCGCGTACTGCGCGGGAATAATGAGGCAATCCATGGGAAATTCCAGAAAAATAGCCGCTTATTTTCTCATTAAGTCGAAAACCGTTGGTTTCTCCCACCGCATCCGCTGAAATATTCCGAATAAATCTGCGTTTTCTTTTTTTTTCTTCATTTTTAGTTCGTAAAAATATAAATAATGGTTCTTTATGATGCGACGCAGTTTCCATTGTGGAAGGAGACGATAAAGAATTCAGATGAATAAAAAAAATGGGTACGACGGGCGTAAAAAAAAACGCTGAGACAAAGGACTAACGATAAATGAGTAGCAAATGGCGGTAATTTACAGGTTTACAACGAGGCCATTTTCGTCGAGCCAATGACGTTACGTTTTTTTTATGCCTGAGAGCCGTAAAAGGACGGCTTTTTGCGAAATAGTGACTTACCGATCCTCAGAAATCGCAAAATCCAATGGGCGCACTGATGTCAACTCACATTTTTTTTTTTTTTTTTTTTTTTTTTTCAAGGAAAGGAAATTTTATCCAGACAGAATAGAAGTGGAATTTTTCACGCGATGAGGATTGAGGAGATTCAATGAGCCGCGACCTTAATCGTGGAATCGATGACGTCTTAGAGGTGAAAAAAAAAAAAAGAAAGAAAGAAAAAATGAGCGAGGAAAAAAAGACGCAAGGATAAACTCGTTGGACGTTGGAGTGGAAGTTTACGGTGCGGAGTCGAGAGTGACACTGACAGTGCTGTGGCTCGAGTTTCTGTCATCATGCTATCACCACATGGCCCGAGCGTGGGGTCGGGGGACATCGGGAGGACTCGGGCGCCGGTCGGGAAGCCCCAAGCGCTCGGAAGGTGTTGGGGAATTTTTTTTTTTTTTT
>NW_021680740.1:140980-156650 GCF_001412515.2 Diachasma alloeum
ATATCGTGCAAGAGCGCCGGGAAAATCGTGATGTTAAGGAGTCCGATCGGGTTGCGTCATTACTGGAGTTGAAGGAGTTCACGGTTTTTTGGGTTCTGTTGAGATGAGGGTCAGGGGGAAATTTTGAAGAGCTTTTTTCTCGGAAATTTGGGGCTGTAGGAAGAAGGTTGCGTGAGGTTTTCTTCTAAATCTGCGAGTTCTAGGGAGGAATGAAGAGTTTTGAAGGGCCAGAAGGATTTTTGGAGCCTGCGAGGGGAGAGGGATTATTTTGTGGTGAATTATCTTGGGGAGGTGTGGTTTTAGCGAAAATTGTCAAAAGGCAATTTTGTCGGAAAATTCCTCAGCTACAAAAAAGGTCTTATGGGATTTTGTCCTAAATCTAGCCGTTTTCTAGATAAATGAAGATTTTTCAAGAATGAAAAACGTTGATTTTTTAGAGTAATTAAAATATCATAAGTTTCATGCTGAATCATCTTGTTATCGAGTGGTCTCAGAGAAAAATGTCAGATGACAATTGTTTACAAAATTTCGTCAGCTACAAAAAAGGTCCTACAACATTTCATCCTATATCTACTGGTTTTTGAGATAAATGACAATTTCTCAGCCCCTCACCAGAAATTCCCCTTCAACAAATCAATCGAAGTTTCTTTGTTCACCTCAAAAGAACTAAAAATCGTCAACAATTACCGAGAAATCTGTTTATTCAGTTCTCGCACACCGACGTAAGTGATTCCTAGTAAACCTCGCACACTAGCCTTTCATTTTTCATCATGTCGGAGGCACAGTCGACCTTCTCACTCTTTTTTTTTTCATCTCCATTTTTACATTTATTGTATCCTCTAGTACCTCCACGTCTCGGCCATTAAAAAAATCGAGACAATTAGTTTTCAATTCTACTAGAAAATTAAATTTAAACAATTCTTTTTATTCATTAATCAATGAGATGCACAAATGATACAATAAAAGGAAATAATTCATGTTTTTTAAACTCAGTAGCGAAGTCGATTTTGACCATTGGTCAGTTTTCAATAAATATCTCACAATCTAAGGCAGATAGCAAAATTTTCGTTACTACCTTTTTTGTAGAGCGAATCCAGAGCTACATAGAAGGTCATTACAAAAATTCCGCTATCTCCCTTAGATTCGGAGATATTTCCTGAAGACTCAGCTAAGAGCTAAAGCGACTTGATCGTTTTACCACTTCGCTACTGAATTTTGTAATTTGCTTTTGTAGATTCAGTAAATTGTTCTAATAAACAACTCGTAACGCATTAATTGCAAAAAACAAGGAAAAATTTTTTTGAATGAAACTCCGTGAACAAATAATTTTTATTCTTGCGTGAATCGAAAAAAACACAAATTTTTCTCAAATCTAAACCCAATGAGAGCGAGAATATTAACTCCTTTTTTAATGAATAAATAAATGCATAATAATGATTAGTAATATGCGTTAACCACTAGCCAATTGTTGAAAATAAAATGTAATTGTCTAGTACAGGGATAAAATTCCGAGGTGATAGGACAATTATTTCTCTCAAGTCTAACGAAAACTATCCGTGAATTCCTCACCACTGACGCAATCCCCAAGGCATTTCCGACGCGTATGCTGCACTCTTCCTTCCATCCTCTCTACTCGAACCCTCGAGAATGCGCATATAAAAGTTTCACCTACATATGAGGGTGTTACCGCTCAGACACACGTGTGTCAGAGCCTATCTCAACTTTTTTCTATTTTTCACGTCAATATCTCTGGAATTTTTTTTTTCCACTTCTTTCTTTTCAATAAGAGGGCTTTGTCACGGGGCTTTTGTTACCTGTGTGGTGCTTTCTATGTGGGTGCGGGGAGATTTGAAAGAAAAAAATATTGGAGATAATATTTCGTTTTAGAATTCATTAAAATTGAATTTAAGGTCTCGTAGTTTTTTTGTGTTTCGGCCTGTGGAAATGAAATTCAAATGCGACGGGACGATTGTGAGGTTTGAATGGGGTTGGGGGGCCGTTTATCATCGAGATGATAGATTGGGGAAATGGGAAATGTTGGGGTGGGGCAAAATGAGGATTTTGGATGGAAGACTGGATAAATTATTATTTTTTTCATTTTTGGTTACGCTTTTGCTAAATATGTAGGAATCCCTTAGAGATACAAAAAAACAATAGAGAACTTTTTTGTAGGGAATTTCAAGAGCTACAAAAAAGGTACGGATGATAATTTTTGTATCTCCAGCGGATTTTGAGATATTCACTAAAAACTTCTCGCTGTGAGTGTTGATCCGACAGAAACAGAAAAAACTGATCTTCTTTAATCGTCAATATCTCCAGAACTGACGATCCGATTCCCACGAGTCACATCTGATATTGAACCACGAAAAATAATCTTCAAAATGAAAAAAAAATCGTTGAAATTCACTCTGCCGATAGTGAGATATCGCCCCCTCAAAAATTTCAAAATGAATTTCCGCAGTTACTCAATTCTAAACCAAAAAACCAGTTTTCAAAAAAAAATCATTAAAAAAAATTCTCGGAACAGATGAACGTCACGAGTTCGAGATAAATCCGGGGAAAGTACCTGTCGTCAGAATCCCCTCCCCGAGGATCCGAAAAATCCCCGAGAAAGTTTTATCGATGTTCGCGTTAAAAACCGGAGTTTACATCCGACACTTCAAGGTCACGTCTTGCATTCACGTCATATCAAGTTGAAAATCCTTTCCCGGAAGCATCAAACGCGAGTGAGTAAGAGAAGATAATTTTCTCACGTAAATCAAAACACCAGATGGAATTAAAAAGAAAAAATTAATAAATCATTAGAATTATTGAAATTAATGCAATCGATCGCGTGAAGAAAGAAAATGGGAAAAATGATGTGGACTTGAGACTTCCGAGAACGCGATGACTCACGGGTAATCGCGACTTGCCAGTTTGCGAACGCGATGTTGAACAAATGCACGAGGATAATGAAAAATTGTGGAAGTAGTGTATGATCGCGTAGATTTCATTCATGAGTCTATGAGAGGATGAGTCAGCCGATGCGAAACTGAGGTAACCGACTCGAAAATAAAACCGGCGCCTTGGGGCACTCCCGGGAGTGATCTCTCTCGCGACAGACGGTGATTTTTTTTTTGTGGTGGGTGAATATGACGTGACTACCGAGGACGCGAGACGAGTGTGTGTCACTGGGATGGATGAATATCAGCCTAGAATCGCGGAAGTGAGAAAAAACAATTCTTCAGAAACCTCTCTTTTTGTTTTGAGTCAAATGGTCTTGGGGGTCATTTGACCCTTGACCCTACAGGTCTCCAAGACTTGTCTGTCAAGACAAATTGACGGTTGATCCTTATGATCATTTGGTCCAAAACTAATGAAACTTTGGATCAAATGGTCTTGAGGGTCACAAGACCCTTAAGAACGCTTACGATCAAGGTTCAAATGGGTTAAAAGAAAATGATCAGAATTTGACACTTAAACCGGCACGTCTCCAAGGGTCGTTTGACCCTTAAGACAATTTGACCTTCAACTCCAAAAGTTCTCAAGGCTCTTTTGACCCTTACGACCATACCCTTTGACTCCTTGAGACGAGTGTGGAAAACTTTTTCTTTGTTTTTAGTCAAATGGACATGGGGGTCAATTGCCCCTGACGCTCCAGATCAGCAACAGTCTTTTATCCGTTAGGACAATTTGGCGTTTAACCCTCAAAGGACCATTTAACCCTAAGCCAATAAAACTTTGTTTTCGGTTTAGGATCAAATTGTCTTGAGGGTTAAACCATTCGATGATTTTCGGGGGTGAGGATGAAATGATTATAAGGGTCAAACGACCCTTGAGGGCAATTGGAGTTGCGGGTCAAATGGTATTGAGGATCAAAAAATCGTAAGAACGTTTACGGTTAAATTTCAAATGGTTTTAAGGGTCAAACGAGTTGGAAAGGAATTATCAGAAAGGGCCATTTGACCCTTAACCCTGGACATCGGCGAGGGTCATTTGACCATCAACTGAACTAAACTAAAAAAGAAGTTTTCTGAGAGTCAAATGGACTTCAGGATCAAACAACCCTTGAGAACGTTCAAGGTTAAAGGTCAAACGGTCTTGAGGGTCAAAATAAACCAGAGCACAGAGATCAGAAAGGGTTATTTGACCCTTGACCCCGCATAACTCCAAGGATCGGTTGCCCTCAATACGATTTAACACTCAATTCCAAACGTCCTTGAGTATCACTTGGCCCTTATAACCATTTCTTTTTGAACTAAAAACAAAAACAAAAGTTTTCTAGAAGTCAAATGGTCCTGAGGGTCAAAGGGCCGTGAGGGTCATTGGACTATTAACCAAAAGCAAATGAAATTATCTTAAATTGTCTGTAACTCCTTCATTTTTCATGATTTTTCAAAATGAAAAAATACGTATCCAACATTTTTCATTCTAATTTCCCACTTCATCTTTCTATTCGATAAAAAAAATGCAACAACAAATTAACAAAAGTGTTGACACCCTATATTCTCTCTTTCACGTATTTTCACGAGACAAAATAAATAGACATCAAGAACAAGCGGAGGAGTTACTTGCGGATGTAATAGCACCTTTTGCCTTATGACCCGTTGTATTTCATCTCCCGACAAAACTTAACCCTGCCTCGTTCAACTAAACCCACTAATTGAACGGGTTAACGAGCATTAACTCCTCGTTTCCTGTCAGATTTCAACGTTTTTCATAAGTTTCACCAACACTGGCGCCATCCAGCGTCTTCGAGACGGCCATTTCCCCCACATTAATGATTATTTCACTCTTCATCACAATTTTTTTCGTGTTTTAATTCTTGAAATTCCTGAGGGCGATGAAAATTCAGTCAATTGAATTAGTTATGATGTCTCGGAAGGAGACGTGAATTCAGGCTAAATTTTTTATCTGGCGATTATGTAATGAGGGGGAGGGAATATTTCCGAGAATTTCTCGATTATTAGGCACTGCGAAACCCAGAATTGATCTGATTTATCTTCCTTTTGCGTTTTTAATTTGATGATTGAAGAGAACGTGCGAATTCCACTCGAGGTTTTTTGAAAATATCTCGGGATCTTTGGGAAATAGCGAAATTCTTGTCGGAAGATTTTTTGTAGCTGAGAAAATTCTCTGCAAAAAATGTAGAGACAAAATTTTCGCGATCTCCCTTCATTTCCGAGAAATTTGATAAAAACCAAAATCTGGAAATGGCGTTGTACTAATTAATTAGTCATTTTACTGTTTCGTTAATTAATTATCTTCATGCTTATCACTGAACTTTGTCCCAAACACTTGAATAAGCAGTTGTCTCATCATTTAAAATCTCAAACTCAATTAAAGTTCCAATTAAAATTAATAAGTGATTTTTGAAAAATGAAAATTCCGTATTTTCTCGAGAAATTGTTCAATAATTCGCTTGAATTCCGCATTCCTTCACTCAATATCTGGGACAATCGACCATCCTGACATTGTTGTTTGACCTTGAAGGCATCCCACAAACTCAACTCATTCATAAATTCAATTCCCACCCCAAAATCCGGTCTGAATGAAAATCAAAATCAAAACCTCGTGGCAAATCTCTTTTAAAAAATCGCAAAATTAATCATTAAAACAACAACACCACTAATTTTTTTAATTAATGTGTTGGACAATTTCCGAGAATTCCATTATTTTTCTTCAAACTGAAGTTTTTTCAGAAATTTTATAAATTAAGGATTTTGAAATTTCCAAAAACGACTGCAAACGGTTCAACTAATTTTCATCAGGAGCAATTTATCAATTAATTTAATGATCTTACCATGGGATTGTCATCCTTAGTCAATTGCCACGGATCACAGGCACCAGAGTTCGGATACAGCGTGTAATACCCGTGATCATCAACCATAACGTCATACAATCCGGTATTTGGTACACGCTGGGACATGGGTAAATCAGACGTCTCGTAGTAAGTCTCCATGAGTAAACAGTCTCACTCAACAATCAAATATCGACAGAAATGTCTCACACAATTCAACTTTTCAAAAAAAAAAAAAAATTTCAAATCGAAAATCTTTTCAAAATTTTTCACAACAAAAAAATTTTTGAACTTGAAATTTTTTTTGAAAACTCGGAAGTCACGACAGTTGACTGGTCTAGACCTGCTGTTGACTGAAGTCCTAACGTAACTCGTGAAACTATATACACTTGGGACAACGTCGTACTGCCCCCCTCCCCCTCCGCCCCGCCCCCCCCACTCCGTCGATTTCTTGAGGCCAATGGTATAACGACTGGGGCGCGCGCGCTTCTCGGTTCAGGTACACGACTATTATACACGTTTAAACGTGCTACGGTATGATGACGTCATCGCCGTAATGATTCGGGGAATGCACTGGGTTCGGGTGAATTCAGTGTCAATTCTTGTTATTGAGAGGATGAAATTATCATGAANGCTTCTCGGTTCAGGTACACGATTATTATACACGTTTAAACGTGCTACGGTATGATGACGTCATCGCCGTAATGATTCGGGGAATGCACTGGGTTCGGGTGAATTCAGTGTCAATTCTTGTTATTGAGAGGATGAAATTATCATGAATTTGTTTTTTTCGAGGAAGTCATTTTATGATGCAGGAGAGTGGGTATTTTTGAACTGATGGAGTTCGACTTAAGTGGTTATGATTGACGAGTCGGAGAAACGATGTTAATGTTATCGAGGGAATTTATTCTTGGGGGGGAATTATGAAATTTCGGGGAAGAATTGAACTTTTTCTCGAGTTTAGGAAAAGATACCTCCCACCTCAAACGGACCTTCGAGAATCATCAATATCTCATGATCGAATGATGTGGTTTGGGTGAATTTGGTGTTATTTTGAAGACGGAAAAAATACCTTCAAAATGAAAAAAAAATTATTGAATTTCACTCTGCCGATGTTGAGTTATTGATGATTAAAAATGGCTCATTTGAACCTTCGCTCTCCCATCGGGAAAGGGTTAAACGGAAGAGCAAGGGGCCTTCTTATTGTTTAGCTTAACTCTCCCTCTGACCCTTCCGATAACTCCGCCAATCTCTCCCGTTCCACCCTTGAGAACATGTAGCCTTTCTAATAACTGCCTGCTCTCCCGTTTGACCCTTTTGATAACTCCCCTTGTCCCTCCCACCTAACCCTTTCGTCAACTCCGCCGGTCTCTCCCGTTTGACCCTCGTGAAGTGTTTCTGATCTGAAGAAGATCACAATTCAGAGAGAAAAAATCGGCGACCGACCGGGGATTCGAACTCGGGACCTCTTGCTTACGCGTCTCGTGCTCTTCCAACTGAGCTATCGAACTCTACGAAAAATCTCTCTTTCCAAATTCGGCTAACAACACCAGAGTCTCATTGAGGCATTAAATGAATTGAAAAAGAATTAAAATTTAACTTTGTTTCGTTTTTCTATGAAGAATGATTTAAAGGGAAAATTTCGGAGGAATTTATTTGTGGGAAATTTGATCGGTAACAAAAGGATCTTCACAAAAAATTTGAAATTATCTTGCAAAAAACTGATCTATCTTCAAGTAAAATTAACTCATTCTGTTTTGGTAAACAACGGGGCCTCGGGTACGTCCCTCCTGCCCCCAAATGACTCATTGATGCCCTGGAGAAGGCCCAAAACTCGCCGCACAGACCTTTCGCTTAACAATAGAGAGATTATCCCTAATTTTACAGATTAGACCGAGAAACAAAATTATAAATCACTCGATACTTTAAAAATAAGTGACTCAACATAATTTTTTTCTCTCGGGTGAAGTGTCCACAAGGTCCTACGGGTAATTAAACTCAGCATTGATACAACGGGAACAAGACAAAACTCGAGTGATTAAAAAAAGACAGATGGCAATGAACCCGTAACAACAACTACGCTCGGATGCGCAGAAAAGAGCAATTTGCGATGAAAATGAAGAGGGAACAACTGCTGGATGAGACAAAGAAGACCTCCAATGCGCACGTGTTCACGGGAACTCACGTTTGGGTTAGGAAATCCCCTGCGAGGACTAAAATAGAAGCTGCTACTCATGGATTTGGGGCTTTGAATTAGCAACTGAGAGGGTCCTTAACCCTCGGAAGAGAGTCAACAACGAGAGTTTGAAGTTCAGAGTGAATTATCATGTGGAATAATATTTTTTGTTATTTCTGATAATATTTTGGCTTTCTTCTCTCGTAGCTGGTGGTTAATTTATAATTGGATGATAAAATGGGGAGAGTTGCTTTGTGCCTTGGGAAGAAAGGGGAAAAAGTGAAATTGTACGAAATTTCGGTCTATGAGGGTCAAACGGGAGAGAGATTGAAGTGAACAGGAGCAGACGTTCTTGAAGGTCAAGTGGGTTAAATCTCTCCCATTTGACCCTTGAGAACGTATGACTTGCCATGGATTTAGGGGTTTGAATTAGTAATTGAGCGGGTCTTTAACCCTCGGAAGAGAGTCAACAACGAGAGTTTGAAGTTCAGAGTGAATGATCATGTCCAATAATATTTTTTGTTATTTCTGATAATATTTGGGCTTTCTTCTTTCGTAGCTGGTGGCTGATTTATAATTGGATGAAAAATGGGGAGAGTTACTTTGTGACTTGGGGGGAATGGGGCAAAGTGGAACGATGGGGAAAACAGAAATGGTTGGAAATTTCTTGAGGGTCAAATCTCTTCCATTTGACCCTTGATTATTTTTTGAACATTAAATATGAGCCAAAAATACATTTTAATTTTACAATCAAAGACATTTTAATTTTGGGCCGTGACTGTTCGCACCATTGCGTGAATCACTCCCGTACACTCCATACACTCCACGCATACGTGAAGTTTGTGTGTTTCACGCAGCCAAATTTTCATACTGCTGTGTATTTCAGTTGAAGTTTCATACTACTGTGTGTTTCACGCAGTTGTATTTTTATACATCAGTGTGTTTCACGCAGTTGTATTTTTACACACATGTGTGTTTCACGCAGTTGTATTTTTATACACCTGTGTGTTTCACGCAGTTGTATTTTTATACATCAGGATTGCGTTTTTCCACTTCCTAGGCCTTATACAAGATGAATTAAATTAATTTTTTTTTGCACTTTCGTTTTTCGCGATTATCTCGGAAACTATGAGAGATAGAGCCTTAAAACCTATTCCATTCGATTCCTGAGGAAATTTGGGTTCCGTATAGGCAGATGGACGGCTCAGAATTGCGTTTTTCCACTTCCTACACCCTATACAAGATGAATTAAATTAATTTTTTTTGGCATTTTCGTTTTTCGCGATTATCTCGGAAACTATGAGAGATAGAGCCTTAAAACCAAATTTGGGTCCCCTATAGGCAAGTGGATGGCTCAGAATTGCGTTTTTCCACTTCCTAGGCCTTATACAAGATGAATTAAATTAATTTTTTTTGGCACTTTCGTTTTTCGCGATTATCTCGGAAACTATGAGATCCGATCAATTAGCCCCTCATGTATAGATATTCCAAATTTTTATTTTTTTCCTCATTGAAGTAGTTTTGAAAAAAATTGCGAGCTAATAAAAAACATTTGCTAGTTAGGACTTTTTTTAAAATAAATTTTTGAAAAATCTCCCCTGAAAAAAAAGGCGTTATCCCCCCTACTTCATTATTTCCAAAAAATTTTATCACCAATCGGTAGCAAATTGTTTGAAGATTTTTGCGAGTTAACAAAAAATCGTCAATGCACTCCTATTATTGTGTAAAATAAATAAAAATACAACTGCGTGAAACACACAGTAGTATAAAAATACAACTGCGTGAAACACAGAAGTATAAAAATACAACTGCGTGAAACACAGAAGTATAAAAATACAACTGCGTGAAACACAGAAGTATAAAAATACAACTGCGTGAAACACACAGTAGTATGAAACTTCAACTGCGTGAAATACACAGCAGTATGAAAATTCGGCTGCGTGAAACACACAAACTTCACGCATGCGTGGAGTGTATGGAGTGTACGGGAGTGATTCACGCAATGGTGCGAATAGTCACGGCCTTAATTTTGTTCTAAAACAATAGACAATAATTCAGGCTTATTCTTTATTGCAATTTCCCTGCAGACTTAATTCTTCAGATCATCTCCTCAAATGAAATTATCTCATTATTGTTTTCGAGAAAGAAGTATTCAACAGTAACAAAAATCGAACAAGCGAGTCTCCTAGACGTAATTACCTCTTGACGACGGACGCAAACAGAAGTCATTAGAGAAAATGGTTCTAATGAGCCTCATTAGGGGAGACTAAAATTGCCCAACTTGTTCATGACAAGTCAGGAAGCTAATTTGATCGTTTAGGAATCCATAAGTCGGCCGATTTGGGCGGACAGCAATTACTCCCATGTAGAATCCGCTTATAGTGAGTTTTAATGAGGGATTTATTGCAGGGAACAATGGGAATTTTGGCGGGTTCAGGTAGAAATTTGTTAACTACATAAAGCAAAAAATGTTTTGGTATTTTAAGAGGATTTTTATCAGAACTCTAGTAGAAAATGCAATAAGTAGCAAAAATTAAAGTGTTTTGGATGATAATGACAGTATTTTCGTGATATTTTTAGTGAAAATAGTGGAATTTTCATCAGACTTTTGCATTTTTAAATAGAATTTTCACAAAAAATTCTTGAAATGCCCAATTTAAAAGTGATTTTCAATAGTTTTTTCTCCTCTTTTGAAATATTGTGAAGAATATTTTGGTGTCAAATTCATTCAAGCTAAAGGGTGGATTAAAAATTGAAGAGAATAAACACGAAAGGAATGATGAACTGCGTTTTCGAGGTAATCCAAATGACTGAAGTCTTCTGTTCGTAAATTCTAAGCACGAATGACTGAGATATAAAAGGATCCTAACGTCTTTTGTCGACGATGTTCGGTGCATCACAAAGCCGGATATTCTCAACTCATCGTCAGGGGCTTTTGGAGGTTTTCAAGAATATTCTCGGGGGGTTTGAATTAAAAGGGTTCAGTGAACTAAAAATTCTTGTCGAAGTGGACATGTCAAACGATAACAAGAGACATTTTTTCTTTTCTTAAAGATTTCATGAAAAAACCCAGGGAATTTCATTTCTATTGAGACATTTCAGTAGCGAAGAGATAAAATGGTTTACGTTAATCTTGACTACTGATGTTTTCAATGAATATCTCGGAATCTAAGGCAGATAGCAAAATTCTTGTCATAACCTTTTTTGTAGAGCATATCGAGAACTACAAAAAAGGTCCTTATGAAAATTTCGCTATCTCCCTTAGATTCGGAGATATTCTTCGAAAACTCGACTGTCAGCTCGAATTATTTGTCAGCGAAAAATTAAATTTATGATTTTCGCGGGTTCAAGGGTCAAGCAATCATGTGGGAAATTTTTTTTCAAGTGCGAAAGATTTTCCTCATGATTTTAAAATGGTTCGACACCCCTAAATTCTCCTGAATTGAATCTTCCGCCGGTTTTAGCTTCATCCGAAAGACATCTATCGAGAAACATGAACGAGACACTTCCCTCGACTTTTATCGAACCACCTTAATCCCGCGTGTGAGTAACCTTTCGGGTCAATCGAGAGGTTCTTACAGAAGACCGTGCATTATGAAATGACACGGTCTAGTTTTTCGATCGAAAAGGCGGAAGTGTTCAATTCAAGTATTACATTAGTGGGAAATTTCCAGGTGTGCATTCATAAATCGAAAAAAAAAATTAACGAAATTTCATGTTCGCCAACTTCCGCGGAAGAATAGCTTCAATCAATGCGTTCGGAGAAAAATTGAAGAAAGAAATTTCAGCTTAATTAAAAATAATTTAGGAAAAATAAAGAAATTTTTTCTTTTTTATTTTATGTTTTTTATGGAAATTTTGTAATCATTCAAATTTATGTTTTGAATGTTTTGTCAAAAAGTACATATTGTTCGGCCCTATTCATTCACATCAATTTAAATTGAACTCAGATATGAAATTTTTAAATTTTCGATTTATTAAAAAATCGGCTGTCCCACGATAACTCAAAAAAAATGTTTTGGATTCATTGAACGATGGCTTAAAAAATTGTTTCGATATCTCCCTGACCAAGTTCGAAGATGAAGGCGATAGTAATAATCGTTGTTTTGATTTTTATGATTTTTGAAAATTCAGAATTTTTCTAAAATTTCTCGGAAACTGAATTTTCCGACGGTTTCTTCAAACATGATGTTTCAAATTCATTAAATTATGCATGAGAAAAGTTTTTCCAATACCACTTTATCGATGTTTCAAGATGGTATAGATAGCATCATTCTTTCATGTGATTTACACAAGAAATTTCACAAGAAATCTAACACAATCGATTGATGAAGAAATACAATTCGATTGAACAAAATAATATAAGACGGTAAATGACAAGAAAATGACGTGCAAATCCCCATTCGGAATCATATCGCTAATTTATTATCAAAAAATAGTCCACTTGTTTGTCTTTCGTTCCACGAAATTGCGATAATCGTAAAAAAATATTCTCTAAAATCTCTTTGTTTTAATTCTCCGACTCTCGGTCCGTCGCACCAGAAATAGTTTCTGCTATTAACCGTATGAGAATCATGTCACGACCTTGAGTACAATCCAATCGCCTCTAGTTATCCCCTTTGTTTTACAAAACTAAAAAAAAAAACAACAAATTTAATTCTCAAAGTTGAGATAACGCGTTCCTGGAGTTTTCACCAGGTGTGCTACAGCGCCACAATAATTATTAGTACAGCGCCTACGGATTGAATTAATACTGCGTAGATTGTTGTTTACACTAGTGTAAAAAGCTGATACCGTAAAGTAGTGTTTGGCACGTATGGATAAGGGAAAAGGAGAAAATTAAATAAAACCCGGATACATTTTATCCATATGCGGCGATTGTGGGCATGAAATAGTCGACTGCAGGAACAGCTGTTTCTCCCCTTTTTTCCATATATGAAACTACAAGGGGTCATAAATATTTTAAATTCAGGAGAACTGCAGTGATAAAGGGCAACAGCAAAATCCAGAATTTTCAGTCTCTCATATCTCGAAATCGGCAGAGTGAAAATTGAAAAATCGAACGCCATTTTAAAGATATTTTTCCAAGCTTTAAAATGAGTCCAGATTTATTCAAATCGCATCGTTTGGTCGGGAGATACTGAAGATTTTGTCATCTCTAGTTTACCTTTCCTTTATCAATTTTTGATTAACTAAAGGAGATTCAACAAAATATCAACATCAGATTTCGAATGATTGTTTATTCAGGCGATATTGACTATGCAAAAACCATTTTACCCCACCGTCGATCCTTTCCCTCCAATGCCTACCTCGAAATCGTTATATAATTAAACCGTTGGTATCACCTGTTTGATTGCCGTCTATTTTTATCCATGACTCTCACCGAAAAATTATTTACCCAGTGATAAGATACCGCGAGTATCACAGGAAACTGACGACAATCGTATAATCGCGTATCCATTGTGCACTCAGTTCATTCAATTGTTTTTTGCATAATCATAAATTTTTTTAAAAATCCTGTTTCCCTTCGTCGATGATCTCGTTGTTGTGCGTTATTTTAGCCCAGTTTTCCCCGGTTTTCAATATTATTTTTAACCCGTGATAAAACGCGTGGTTGTTACCGAGTAGTTCGCAAATAACTCGCAGGCGCTATCTCCAATGTTTTTTCATGAGTAGAACGTATTGTCATCGCTTTTCTTAATGAAAAATGCAGTTCTTGGTGAAATTTCGGACAATTATCTATTAATTTTTATTAATTAATGAATGTTTGTTTGTTTGGAGACAGTTTCATCAATTTAAAGGCCAGGAATTGACGAATGGAATAATTTTGAATTTTGCAATTTGTTAATTGGTTTTAGATTGAGTAAATTGCCCTGATGAAGAACTCTTAGGAGATCCGAAACGTCGGCAGTAAAAGAATTGTTGTTGTGATTCTTTCTAACATAAGATCAACAGAATAACAACGACAAAACACACATTCATTGATATCATCAAGAGTGAAGGGCATTGATAAATTAAACATTCGAGTCGATTACAATATTCCGATATTTCCTAGAGTCACTGCAGTTTCAGCTACACTGAGAAAAAAATTTATTCCTTCCAAGAAAATGTTATTGGTGATATTGGGATATGGGTGAAAGTGGATAAATAAATGTAGTAACGCAATGAATACTTTTAACTTGAACTCTTTATTATTGGCACGAGGAAGGCACGACTGTACTAGAGGACCGTTGTCCAGAGACTAAATTCTAACTATTTGAAAAACCTTTACTGAAGGAAAAGCAAGACAAAGTTTATGACTCCAGAGGACAGAGTTTCCTTTGAATTTCTACATGTGGTAAGGATTGCAACGCTCTCGAGTTCGGAGCACAACGGATCATAAATTAGTCCTTTTCTGGGGACTTTCCCCAACACGTCATAAACCTTGTCGAGTGATTTTTGAAGAAAAACAGAAGAGCTGTGTTCAAATATTCCAACAGGTGATATCTTTTTTATACTCTTAGTAGAAGAAAATATCTCTTTTGGAACGTATTTCTCCAGGCCAGTCATCTCCAGGTGCTCCGAAATCAGTTCCAAGCGTGAGAATTATGGTGATCTATAAGAATATTCTTCTGCATATGACCTCGAAGAAACTCCAATAATAATTATTAACATTTGGAATTATTCCAATTTTCTTTACCTGAGAAAATCGCCAATTTGTAAAATCCGGAAGATATCGGAGAACATTTTGTCAAGGTCATATGTAGCGTAATAATCAGATTGTTCAATATCACTGTAATTTTTGAGGATAGACTTGGACTCTCTGAAAATGACTGTCCTGGAAAAATTCGTTCTGAAAAAATATTATCTTCTGACGAGAATATCAATCCTTGGCAGGAATAATTTTTTCTCTCAGTGTAGAACTCTGGTGAAAGTGCGTCTCCCACGAGGCGAAACAACCGATCATCCGTTGTTGAATAATCTTCAGGAGAGATTCTTTCCTCAACATCAATCGAATAATGACATAAAAGTTAAGTTGACCACAATGACAAAACAAAAAATCCTATTCACGTTGGAGACACGTTCGTGACACCAGAGTGCGTCACTAACGCACGTCATACGATATTCTCGTAGTGGGGGGACGAACGATTGCACTTATCATTGGTCCAATTGCGTACTTGAGGTGATATTTTTTTTCTTATTCCCTCATGGTTTCGTGATTCAATATGTTATTGCTGTACTTACGTTGCTGGCGATCGATGAATTGGTGATGCTCGAGAGAAAATCGTGACTTACACGAGAACTCTGAGATGTTCCACTATCGCTGGACACGCTCGAGCTATCGTACAACACGTCAGACACTTCTAGCTTCATTTTTACTGTCGGTTTTCTAAATTATTATTTTCACTTCACGAGCTGTTGGAAATTCTGTCGGAAATGATTTATCTTTATGTTTTTTTTTTTTGGGTAATCAGGGGATTATATTGACAATTGTCAGCGCGAAAATAGGTCTCCTGTCGCTTCGGATCTTTGTGAAAACTGTGTGGTACAGGCCCCCACTGAGTGACCGAACGATGACTCATGTTGTGGGGGAATACCTTCCACGGCTTCGGCAGAGTTCGGGGATTCCCGGTACGACGAGTATCGCCCGTGAATGATATCATACGCGTGGACGGGTTTACGTTTACGAATTCTTCGACCAATCCGAGAAGGGGGTCTGGGGGGGGGGGGTTTTT
>NW_021680740.1:158405-198963 GCF_001412515.2 Diachasma alloeum
GGGGGGGGGGGGCGTTATGCGTTAATTGATGGACATAATTTTGGAAATTGATGCGGAAATAATTAGCTGAATTTTTTGGTTTTTATCATTTCATTTTTTTTTTTTTAATTAATTTGGGAGGTTTTGGTTTCAGGTTTTCGCGGAGTTTGAAAGTAGTTTTTATGAAATTTTTGTTGAGTTTTTTAATTGAAATTGAAAAGTGCCCGATTTTTTTGAATGCCAATATCACTAGTTTCGAGCCGAATGTTATAATTCGGGATAATTTTTCACTCGGCTATCGTTATTTGGTTCACGGGGCAAAATGGGATTGTTGAAAATTCGAAAAATACTGAAAATTGTTATTAATGTATGTAGAGGTACAAAATTACACTGAAAAAATTAATATTACCACTTTCGTTTTCAACAGTTTTTTTTATCAGTATCTGGAAGATTAGTGGAGATACGACCATTTTACACGGATTCTGTTCCATAAATTCTCATGAATTTCATAGAAAAGGTTCTATATTAAGATTTCATATTTACTTCATATCTCGAAATATAATAGAAAAATTTGAAAAATGTAAATTTAATTTAGAAGAGAAATTTTTTTTTTCATCTTCAATATCAATATGTCATATTCAAAACATTTTAAACATCTGAAAAAAATTAGAAAGTTTACGTTGGAGGGAAGATTGAAGAAATAATTTTAAACGGGCAATTTTTGAAAATTATGAGCATTTTCTAAAAATAATTTATAAACAATCAATTTTCCATAAAAAAAATCATTTGTTTGGAATCGCAACAAATTTATTAATATCCAGAATTTTACTAGAAATGGATTTTATCCCTAAAAAAATTAGGTTTCCGGAAGTTTGAACAATTTCAATTATTTATTTATGAGCAGCGAATGTTTAAAAAAATTATAATTCCGGGCAAAATGTAATTTGAATGGCACTGAATGTTTATGATTTTTTTTGAAAATGGTCTGTATCAAACTGCAAAAGATGCTTGGATATCCTTAGAATTCTTATATTAATTTCTCATTTGAAATCGTAAAAATTACACTTTAAAAATTTAACCGAATGAGTTATAAAAAGAAATCCAATTGTGTCCCTCGGTTTTTTCAATTCCATCATTAGCATCATCACGTCTAGATAATCAAGATGTGACGCAATTAAATTAACCCCGAGAATTTTCGGATTAAAAAAACTTGGCTTTCCAAGAATCGGGAACGAATGAGTCATGCGCTTGCGGTGTGGGTGTCTCTCGGCTGGAGGTGGAGGGGAGGGAGGACTGCTGAATATAATATCGAACAAGATGAGTGACTCATCACATTAATATGCAAGATATTTTGTGGTCGTTAGTGCGATCCATTGGACGAGGCAATCTTCGATTACAATCGGTTTTTCATGATATCTCGTTTCATTATCGATATCTGTGGGAAGGTGTTGCGTAGTTTGATGGATAATTATCGTTGAAAACCGTGGATACATCAGAATTATTTAATAGCAAAAATATTTCATTAATTTGATCCGTGAAAGATTTATTAAAATAGAATTAGTAGAACGAGATCATTGAACTTGAAATTGAGCCTGGAGTTCAGTTTTTGCTCAATATCTCCGAAACTAAAGGAGATAGCGAAATTTCCGTAACTAACTTTTTTGCAGAGAATTTTCCCAGCTCCAAAAAAGGTTCTCATGAAAATTTCGCTATCTCTCTTGGATCCTGAGATATTCGCGAAAAACTGGAGCTCAAAATGAAGATGACTTCAATGATCAACTCGTGGAGTAAAAAATTCAATAGAATTTTCCTGGGCTGTTTGAGTTCCGGAAATGGGATTGCCTGATATGGGTTCGACCCCAGGAATTCCAAGACTCGGTGGAAACAAATGATTTAGTTTTATTTCTGAAAGTGAGAGGCAAATAGAGATGGCATTCACCCGTATACTCTCCATTCGAAAATTCGAACTCTCGACTAGCGAATAGAGAACGTAGTAGTGGCCTTGAGCCAGTTCCTCCACGTGAACTGAAGGCCGATATCGAGGAATAAAGAGCGCATACTAGAGATCACCGAAGGTGGAAAAATAAACGATTAAAAAAATGCGAAACAACGTCAAGATGGATAGGAATCTCATTGCCTCTCTGTGGAAAATCAGATGAAGCCTTGAGGGGACTCCGAGGGATCTTACCAAGGCCTGAGAAAACATACTGGCTTCTTTACTTTGTCTAGGGGCCTTCTATAAATTGAGGATAATTTTTTTTTTGTGGTCGACAACCCTCGATGCTTCCGTGAAGACTGACGTCATTTTCGTGAAATAATTTTTATTGCGAGGTGATCATCTTAAAAAGTGGTGAATTATCTCAGTTAGGAGTGAGTTTAGAGAAAAATATTGCAGAATATTTTTTGTTAGAAATTTGATTCTCTACAAAAAAGGTTTTATAATATTTTACCGTAGAACTACTCGTTTCGAAGATATTGGACATTTAACAAACATCAGAATTCCTTTCCGGTTTTGAGGGTTAAATGGGAGAGACAAGGGGAGTGATTACTTCCCTTGCCTCTTCCATTTGACCCTTGAGAATGTTTGACCCTCCATCTGGCTCTTCCATTTAACTCTCAAGCCTGTTTGGGACCCCCAAATTTCAGGGGTTGAGTGGGGAAGACGAACGAGATCATAAAAAGGGTCAAATGGGAGTGACAGACGCAGGGATCAAGAGTATCAAACGAGAGCGACGAGCGACGTGATCACTCCACTTCTTCTCCTTCATTTGGCTCTTGAGAACGTTTGAACCTTGTGATTATTCCGCCTGGCCCTCCCGTTTAACTCTCAAGATCGGTTGAATCCATGAAATTTCAAGGGTTGAGTGGAAATAATCAAAAGGGTCAAATGGGAGAGACAAACGCGGGAATCAAGAAGGTCAAACGGGAGAGACGCGCGAAATGATCAAACGGGTCAAACATTTTTGAGGGTCAAATGGAAGAGACCGGCGAAGTAATCAAGAAGGTCAAATGGGAGAGACGAATCGAGTGACCGTTCGTTATTTTGTGAACAACAGACATGAAAAAAAACATCTAAATTTCCCTCTCAATCGATGCTTTCCATTCAATTCCTCACGATTCAACCTTTCACTCCCCAATCTCATATGAAAAAAAATAACGCATAATAATCGCGAGCTGCGTCGAACACGAGTGACTTGGCAATAATCAAGAACAATGAAATGATAACACGTACAACTGGTTTCAAATTCTCCAGTGCGCAGTTTCCCGCAAAGTGGGTAAAACAAAAAGAAAGGAAAAAGAAAAACACGAATTCAAGCGATAGTTACAAAATCGGACTCTGAACAGCTGAGTGAACTCACTCGTTATATTCAACGCGAATTATGAGTCAACCCTTTTAGTAGAGAGAGAGAGAGAGTAACTTATAACACGCACGTGCGACATGGCTGACCACACACGACTCGAGACAAAGGGGAAAAATATATACAATCCGGTTCTATTTTATTGAAATCCATTGTGACGACTATTATTTATTCTTTCCGCGGATTAACGACACGAGCCTATGTTACCGCATTCTCAGTTGGGTCATATCGGTATTTCCTTTTGGGGATTATCTATCGACTGTATTGAGACGCCTTTTAATGCATAATTTTTTTCTTTCTTCACTTCGAGTTTATCGCAATGCTATTGGTTTGTTTTTATAGGGGTGGAGTGAAAGGTCAAATGGGAGAGACGGGGGAGGGTTATCAGGAGGGTCACACGGGAGAGCAAGAGAAATGTTCTGTTTGTTCTGATGAACTCTCTCGTTTGACCTTCTTAGAACTCAGATTTTTTTTTTCATTTTTGTAGGAGAGTTGGCGGTGAAAGGTCAAATGGGAGAGACGGGAGAGGGTTATCAGAAGGGCTAAACGGAAGGGCAAGAGAGCCGTTCTAATTGTATTTTAACTTTCCCGTTTGACCCTTCTGATGATTCAAATGACCGCTTTTATCTTATGTCTTGAAGGGTTTAACGGGAGAGTCGGGAGGGTTATCAGAAAGGTCGATGAGGGTCAAACGGGAGGGCAAAAGGGGCGTTCTGATTGTCCATGAGCTCTTCCGTTTGACCTTTCTGATAAATTCCGTCATCTCTCCCGTCAAATGTTGGTAAGGGCCAAATGGGAGAGACGGGCAGGGGTATAGGAAGGGTCGAACATTCATGACGGTCAAACGTGAGAGCAAAAGGGGCGTTCTGATTGTCCATGAGCTCTTCCGTTTGACCTTTCTGATAAATTCCGTCATCTCTCCCGTCAAATGTTGGTAAGGGCCAAATGGGAGAGACGGGCAGGGGTATAGGAAGGGTCGAACATTCATGACGGTCAAACGTGAGAGCAAAAGGGGCGTTCTGATTGTCCATGAGCTCTTCCGTTTGACCTTTCTGATAAATTCCGTCATCTCTCCCGTCAAATGTTGGTAAGGGCCAAATGGGAGAGACGGGCAGGGGTATAGGAAGGGTCGAACATTCATGACGGTCAAACGTGAGAGCAAAAGGGGCGTTCTGATTGTCCATGAGCTCTTCCGTTTGACCTTTCTGNCAGTTGGCGGTGAAAGGTCAAATGGGAGGGACGGGGGAGGGTTATCAGGAGGGTCACACGGGAGAGCAAGAGAAATGTTCTGTTTGTTCTGATGAACTCTCTCGTTTGACCTTCTTAGAACTCAGATTTTTTTTTTCATTTTTGTAGGACAGTTGGCGGTGAAAGGTCAAATGGGAGGGACGGGGGAGGGTTATCAGGAGGGTCACACGGGAGAGCAAGAGAAATGTTCTGTTTGTTCTGATGAACTCTCTCGTTTGACCTTCTTAGAACTCAGATTTTTTTTTTCATTTTTGTAGGAGAGTTGGCGGTGAAAGGTCAAATGGGAGAGACGGGAGAGGGTTATCAGAAGGGCTAAACGGAAGGGCAAGAGAGCCGTTCTAATTGTATTTTAACTTTCCCGTTTGACCCTTCTGATGATTCAAATGACCGCTTTTATCTTATGTCTTGAAGGGTTTAACGGGAGAGTCGGGAGGGTTATCAGAAAGGTCGATGAGGGTCAAACGGGAGGGCAAAAGGGGCGTTCTGATTGTCCATGAGCTCTTCCGTTTGACCTTTCTGATAAATTCCGTCATCTCTCCCGTCAAATGTTGGTAAGGGCCAAATGGGAGAGACGGGCAGGGGTATAGGAAGGGTCGAACATTCATGACGGTCAAACGTGAGAGCAAAAGGGGCGTTCTGATTGTCCATGAGCTCTTCCGTTTGACCTTTCTGATAAATTCCGTCATCTCTCCCGTCAAATGTTCGTAAGGGCCAAATGGGAGAGACGGGTACGGTTAGCAGAAGAGTAGAACATTCATGAGGGTTAAACGTGAGAGCAAAAGGGGCGTGTTCTGATCAGCTCTCCCGTTTGATTTTATAACTCAGAATTTTTTATTGTTTATATAGGAGCGAAGGGTCGAATGGGAGAGACAGGTGAGATGGTAGGGTTGTCGAAAGGGTCGCACATTCAGGAGGCCCAAACGAGAGAGACGGGTAAAATAAGCAGAAGGGTAAAATGGGAGAGTTGCGTAAAATAACCTGAAGGGCTTCCTTGCTCTCCCGTTTGACCCTTCTGGAAACTCCCCCTCCCCCCCATCGTTCCCATCAAATGTTCTTGCGGGTGAAATGGGAGAGTTGACCAAAGCAATCTTAAGGGTCAAATGGGAGAGTTAAGCAAAACAATTAGAGGGCCTCCCTTGCCCTTCCGTTTCACCCTTCCAATGACTCTCCCATTTGACTTTCAGAGAATTTCTCTTCAAATCGGGATGAATATGGGGCATAAAAAAGTTCGTGGAGTCTTGAAAAAATTGAATAAAATTTTTTTTTTTCAACAATAGAACGGACGGGAATTTTTTTTTCAACAAAAAATTTATTTTCTTGTTTCTTACGGAATGTTATTTTTATGACATGCCATATTTACTCAAGAGTTATTAAAATTCTGGATTATTTTCATCCCCATTGTATGTTAAATACACGACCGGAACAATGCACCTCATTCCTCAAACCGATGAACATTTTGAAATGCACCATGAATTTAAAATGAGTCTTCTCGATGGTCTATTGAATGTTGTATTATTTTTTCCAGCGGATGTGATGCCTTATCAGTGGAGAAAGCGAAATAAAATTAAACGTGACTAATGTGATGAGATAAGGAGAGCCTTTGTGTGTCGCTGTGTGAGAAGTGATGATTTTCTTTGTCAATCGTCACAATTTTTGTGATTTTCAAGTGATGATTAAAAAGTAGATGACTTTCATTTGATTAAATGTCGAATTATCTCAATAATTAATCGATTTAGGGAAAAACATCATAGAACATTTTTTGTTGGAAATTTCGTCAGCTATAAAAAAGCTTCAGAGGTATTTCCTCCTGAAACCAATCGTCCCTGAGATATTCTCAAAAAACAAATCTTCAAATTGAAGTTTTCATGACAAAGTAGATAATTTTCATTTGATTAAATGTCGAATTATCTCAATAATGAATCGATTTAGGGAAAAACATCATAAGACATTATTTATTGGAAATTTCATCAGCTATAAAAAAGGTCGAGAGGTATTTCCTCCTAAAACCACTCGTTCCTGAGATTTTTGCAAAAAACTAATCCCCAGATTGAGTACTCATAAAAAATGATAAAAGGTTTTCTTCTCTTCACCTTCACCGAAGGAAAAACGAAAGAAAAAATATTATCTCATAAAAATCTTTATATTTCCACCATATTTATACAAAAGAACTGCACCGGAGCCATACACAAGATAATAATACGAGAATAATAATATAATCTGATAGAAAAACCTCACGTTCTTACAACCCTAAAGAATTTTAAATATTGCCATTAGAAAAATAAGTTTCAGGCCATATAAAGCTCTTTTTATCCTAATTTTACACTTAAATTTTGTTTCCATAACATAAAACTTACAGTACATCAGCGAAATGTCGAGTGATCTGTACACGTCGGAGTGGCGAATGTCCACAACAGCCTGGATGTGGTTTCGTCTGTTCGATAAAAGAGATTCTGACTTTTGAAAAACGATATAATTTATAAGTTTGATGATAAAAAAGTCCTTTCATTCCACAATGAGATCGAAATGCTCAATTTCATCGAACGTTTGGTTGACACTCTTTGCCCATTCGTCGAGTTTCTTCTGCTGCTCCTTCTCAGCTTTTGTCATTTTACGTTTTTTCGTTTTACGTGTGAAGTGATCTTCGTCCTCTTCCTCGGAATGAATATCCTCGGTTTCGTCGGAGGTGTTGTGGTGGAAACCTCTTTTACGTTTACCATAGGAATATCTTGGGGGCTGAAATTATTTAAAACATAATGAGTATTGGACGTCCAGATTTAAGATTGATTTTCTCGTTAACGAGAGGTCTGAGAGAAAATTTACAGAGAACAATTTTTCTTGAGAATTTAATTCTCTGTAAAAAAGATTCAGTGACATTTTCTTGTAAAATGGCTCGTTATGGAGATAATTGCGTAATTTGTAATCAACTTTTTAGTTTTCATAATTTTAATAAAATGAGAGACGAAAGTTTACTCTTGAATTATCTCGATAACTAGAGATTTGAGAGAAAAATGTCATAAGAAATTTTCTTTTGATAATTTAATTCTCTACAAAAAAGGTTCAGTGACATTTTCTTGTAAAATGGCTCGTTATGGAGATAATTGCGTAATTTGTAATCAACTTTTTAGTTTTCATAATTTTAATAAAATGAGAGACGAAAGTTTACTCTTGAATTATCTCGATAACTAGAGATTTGAGAGAAAAATGTCATAAGAAATTTTCTTTTGATAATTTAATTCTCTACAAAAAAGGTTCAGTGACATTTTCTTGTAAAATGGCTCGTTATGGAGATAATTGCGTAATTTGTAATCAACTTTGTAGTTTTCATAATTTTGATAAAATGAGTGACGAAAGTTTAATCCTGAATTATCTTGATAACTACAGATTTGAGAGAAAAATGTCATAAGAAATTTTCTTTTGATAATTTAATTCTCTATAAGAAAGGTTCAGTGAAATTTTCTTGCAAAACGACTCGTTATCAAGATAATGACGAAAAACCGAAAAAAAATCCTCATCCCCAGAAATTCACCTGTCTAAAATGCACAGGTTCAGGATCAACGAACAGAGGCACCTCCACAGGGCTGGTCTCCCTCTCCTCAGCATCGAAGGTGTCCAAGAAGTGCCCAGCCTCCACCAAGTCCTTCTTGGTGGCCTCGTGGGTCTCCTTCCTGACCACACTCTCTCCACCCTCATCCTCACTGACATCTCCACTGCTCACCTCCACCCTTTCCTTCTCCTTCTCAATCTTATCCAAATCCTCAACAACGACCTTCTGCACTGGCCTGGTGGGCATCCTCACAGGCCTCTTCTCCACAATTTTCTTCCGAATGTTCTCCACATCAACCCTTTCCTTGCCTTCAACCTTCTTCTGCCCCTTTTCCTTGGCTTCAACCTTCTTCAGAATCTCCCCAGCAACATCAGCCCCTGGAGCAGCCCCTGAGGACTCATCCTGTCCCCCCCAGCTCTCCTCCTCAAACCCAAAAGCATTTCCAACACTGAACTGCTCCCCAGGCCTCTTGGCACTCCTCCCAGGAACAATGCCCTCCCCCTCATCAAAGATCCCATGAGCAGTGCTGATGCTCGTGCTCGCAGGCATCTCAGGGATCCCCAGGAAGCCATGGAGGTTCGACTGCCTCAGAACCCTCTCCTCCCTCACGACCTTCTCATTCTCCACCCCAGAAGCTTCATCCCTCATCCTCTCATTCTCCAGAGGTCTCAAGGGACTCCCCAAGGGCGTCCTCACCCTCTTGCTCTTCCTGGGACTCACCTGATTCTCCTTGTCCTCCGCAGAGCTCCCCTCAGACATCCTGGGGCTGGCAGTCCCAGGGCTCGAGACGTTTCCCAAAACAGTTCCAAACTTCCTAGGTGACTTATTCTGTGCCTCAACAACCGAAGAGTCACTCTCCTCCACGATCTTATTGATTTTCCCCATCGCTCTTTTGTTTTCCGTCGTCAAGGAGTGAATTCCATGAGGCGTGAGGACTTTTTTCCCCTGGGGAGTGCTCTGAAAGACATTTTTCACCCTCGAAAAAGTATTCGTGGCGATTGGACGCCAGGGGCTGCTGGGATCGAAATTGCAGTCAACTTTATCGTTATTTTGCTTAACGATTGGGGAGAATGATCTTCTGATCAACGAGTGATTCATCATTGTTTTGTACTGTGTGGAGGGGCGATTGGTGAAGGCACTGGTGGGGCCTGTGGAGTCCGAGGGGGCGTGCAGAGGAGTCGAAGTCAGGCTGATCCTTCTGTCTCCCTCGAGTCTCTCATTGGAGAACATCGTGGGCTTTTTGGACTGGAGAACTGGTGTTTTTGGGGTCGACGAGGGGATTTTCGAGGGTCCAGGGGTGCCCGAGGGGGTGTCCGAGGGGACGTGGACGTCCACAATCACCTCGAAGTGCTCAGGGGCTGGGGAATTCCCTCGAGAGGATGATGGGTATGACGGGGCTGGAGATGCTGGGGCTTCCTCAGGGATTTGACACGCTTCAGGGACATTCTGATGATTGTCCAGGGGTCTGGAAGCCTCTCCCAGGACCCCTGGGCCCCCCTCAAGCCCCTTCTCACCAATTTCAACGCCAGGTTCAGCTCCAGGAATTTTTCCACTCGTTTTCTTAATCTTTTCTTCTTGATCCCGAGGCCTGGAGGTCGTGGCAACTGCCTCAGGTACGACTCCAACTCCAGCAGCACGAATTTTCTCACCCCCAAGAGCTTTTTTGAGACCTTCACCACCAGATTTAGTGATTCCTACAGGAATTTTTTTATCAACTTTCTTAACGAGTTCTTCTGGATTTCTTTCGACTCCTTCAATCATCTTCTTGGCCCTCTTGGCTGGTGCCTTCCTCACAGTCCTCTTCTTCCTCTTCCTCTGGAGTCGTTCACTGGAGTCATTAGCATCGAAACTGAATTCGTAGATTTCCTCCTTGTCCTTGGGATTCTCCTGGACACTCAGGGTCTTGTAGACTGGTGGCTTTGGGTGATCACCTCCAGCCTCTGGTTTTTTCCTCTCGACGATCGTCTCCTCGTTGTAATTCTTGGCCGTTCGTCTCGGTCTCAACGTCTTCTTGACTTTTGCGAAGGACTCGGCTAGGGTTGGCTGACGTATCCTCGAGGGAGAGGTTTTCGTTCGCAGGGGCCTCCTGGGGAGCCTCAGCCCTCGCTTCATGGGGGAGACCTTGGAGTGGGTCAGGGTGATATTTCTCTTGTTCTTGAAGAACTTTTTCTCTGGCTTTTGGGGAGATTTGACAGTTGGTTTCGTGAGGCGTTTTGACTTTCTCTCGATTTTCTCTGGCTTATCTGGGGGTTTTGGCCCAGCAGCTGATGATGTCTTCGATCTCGTCGTCCTGGGAACGTTCCCAGGGGCTTCTGGACCCTCTGGTCGAGTTCTTGGAGATGATTTCGTGCTCCTGGGGGAGGCTCCCCTCGATGAAGGCTTCATGCTCTTGGGGGGATCCTTGGAGACCTTTCGTGTTATCCTCGTGGGGATTTTTCTTGGCTTTTCTACATCGTCAGGCTCTTTCTCGGTCACTTGGACACCAGAATTTTTACTCGACCTCGAAGGAACTGGGGGAGGATGCTTTTTTATCACTGATGAAGGCCTCGTTGGTCCTTTGACAATTGTCTTCTTCTTATTCTCATCGTCTGGTGCTGATGTTGATTTTTTCGTTGAGCCTCTTGTGTTTATTCTCGTCTCAGGGTCATTGTCAACTCTCTTATCGCCAATACCTTTTTTTGAAATAACAGTTTTTGATGACTCGACCGTTAAATTCGTTCTGTCCCGCAAAACTGGCGATCGTAATTCCAATAGGACGTCTTTTTGGGGTTTTTGATTACCTTTTCGTGGATTTGGTGAGGGATTTTCAGCCTCTGGGGGTGGCTCATCGGTTCTGAATCTCGATGGGGGCTTACGAAGTCTCGTTGAACGAGACATCGTGATGGAGAAATTTTTTAGTCTGAAAAATATGGGATTTGGTGTTATTTTTTTTGGGGGTTTGGGTGTTTAAGGTGCAAACATAACCTTAAATTATCTGGGGGCTTCTTTGTGGCGAATGTTTGGAGAGTGCGGGGGAAACTCACCAGCTTGATGCTCTGGACGTCCTTCGGCGGTTTCGGAGACGATGAATAATTGACTTGGGGACGATCTCTCGTGATGATTGAGGGGTGACAATTATTTTGTCAAATTCGGGGGGAAAGTAATCTATTTACCATTTAGTCCCGCGCAAAACAGCGTCAAACGACACAACGAACATCACTACGCAGTTTGTGGAGGAGGGGAGGGTCACGTGGGCCAATGGGGGGCGTCGGAAGGGCCGCCATTTTGTGGGTAGTTACGATTTTGAACGATAGGTTTGCGTTTGAAATTTTTTGGGGTGTTAAAATTTGAATTGAAAATTGAAATTGAATGTGAAAATTTATGTTGAAATGAAAATTGAATGGTAAAATAGGAAAATGGGGGTCACTTGATTTTAAATATCTCACGATGGGATGACGCGATTTGGATGAATTTGGGCTTATTTTGAAGGGTGAGGATGTATCTTTGGAATGAGCGCTGATTGGATGGATTTCACTCTGCCGATCTTGAGATATTTGAGAGTGAAGGGAGATATTTTAAATTCCTGAATTACGTGAGTCAATTTAGAAAGTTTGAATTTTTTTGGATTTATCTTGAAAGGGAGGGGGTTTAAGAGAAAATGTCATTCGACTTTTTTGTTGAGAATTAAATTTCCAATAAAAAATGTTTTATGGTATATTGCTCTAGAATCGCTTGTTATTGAGATAATTGGACTTTTGTATTCATCAATAATTTCTTCTTGATCGTGAAATTTGAGAGGTCACTAATGAATTATGCGTTTATGTCGAAAAAAGAGAGGTTTTCCGAGAAAATGTTGAAAGAATTTTTTATGGAGAATTAAATTCTCAACATAGAATGTTTTATAATATTTCGCTCTAGATTCACTCGTTAACGAGATAATTATTCTTTATTTTCATCAGACATGAAATCTCATTAGGAAAA
Organism: Diachasma alloeum; assembly: GCF_001412515.2. Lineage (NCBI taxonomy): Eukaryota > Metazoa > Arthropoda > Insecta > Hymenoptera > Braconidae > Diachasma > Diachasma alloeum. The sequence continues at coordinate 170,496 of NW_021680740.1, forward strand.
ATCCAGAAGTCAATACGAAATTTCGCGGTTATTAAAAAAACCAGTGAATTTAGAAGAAAATGTAAAATAACTTTGTTCTAGAAAATTAAATTCCCAACAATAAATGTCTTTCCACATTACTCTCTAAAACCGCTCGTTATCGAGATAATTACATTTCTATATTGATCAATCACGTCACCTCAGTCGTAGAAGTCCAAAAGTCAATACAAAATAATGCATTTATTTCGAAACCCATTGAATCTAGAAAGAAATATCATATAACTTTTTTGTAACTGACAAAGTTTCCAGTAAAAAAGTTTTCTACCATTTTATCCAAAAACCCCTTCATCTCAAGATAATATCGATTTTTCAAAAAACCTAAAAAATCAATTCTTTCCACCCCCCCTCCGATATCATCAATCCCTTCATTATCGACCGAGTCCTCCTGCAGAGGGCGCTACCAGCCGGCACATCCTGCCAGTCAAAAAAATCCGAGAAAAAAATAAAAATAAACAATTAACCACTGAATTCTGTCAATCGCCGCATAAATTGTCAATAGAAACCCCAAGATCCGAATAAAAATGGAAATAAGCGAGAGTAGCCCCTCGGAAAGTGAGACAAGTCTCTCCTCGCTCTTCGACTCAGGATTGGATCTCTTCAACTCCCTGGAGAAGAGCGAGGAACCAACGTCTAACCTAGAAGTCCAGGTCCAGGTGAAGAGATGCATGAAGATGCTGGAGGACGCGACAAAGCTGGTGTCGATGGCAGACATGTTCAGTAAAAACGAGGATTTCGATGAGATTCCAACGGAGAGTATCAAGTACTTCCTCCTTCCCGCTCTCCTGGGGTCTCTCGCCACAAAATTGTGCGACAAGGCGCATCGTTTGCACTACGTAAACGTCTCAGAGGTCTATTTCTACGATTTTTTGGAGAGAGTGAAGGGGTACGGCATCACGGACGTGGAAATCCCCGAGAGGAAGGCTGAGACTGGTGAAGCTCCTCAGCAGTTGTCTTCACCAGCTCCACCATCCAACACGAAGATGATCGAGGACATGGTGCACACACGCGAGAGCAAGTTGAAGCGATTCAGAGAAGAGAAGGAGCTGCAGGAGCAGCTGGTGATCCTGAGGAAGGCGATGGACAATCCCAATCTGGACGACGAGACCGTCAGGAAGTACTTTGTGACGCTGATCAAGTCCTACGTGATGAAGGCCATCGACGAGATCAACTCACTAGCTCAGGAGAAGGACATTCTAGGGTACATGGAGAAGATGAAGAGGGAGGGGGCCGAGGAGTCCACGAAACCGAGGGATTATCAACCCCCGAAGCTCCAGCCCATCATCATCACGAAGAACGACGTCCAGAAGAAGGTGTTCGGGGCTGGGTATCCGAGTCTGCCAGTGATGACTGTCGAGGAGTTCTACGAGAAGAAGATTGCTGATGGCGAGTGGTCAGCTGCTGGTCCAGGAGCTAGTGCCAAGAGCCTCCAGGACATGACGAACAACCAGAACTCGAATCAGGAGACCCCTGAGGATCTCGAGAAGGAGGGGAAGATCGAGAGGGATGACGAGGAGTATCTCATGCAGCAGAGGGCCATGGACGAGTACAAGGACACGCATAAGAGGGGCTGGGGCAACAGGCACAATCGCAGTTAGAGAATAGATTTTTTTGGAATTTTTTTTTTTTTTGGAAAACCCATGTGTAACAGATAATTTGCAATGTTTGTAATATTTCGTATTGATTGATGGTATTTTTTTTTGATGATTCGTTAATAAAGTATGAGTGAAACATTAATTTGAGTATTGGAGTGCTGATGGACAACTGAAATATGAGAATACTACCACTGAACTACCGATGAAAAATTGAATCATAAGTATTCTACCATTGAACTACCGATGAAAAATTGAATTGAATGAAGAGGGGAGTGAAACAAACGCTTTTGGATTTTTAAAAAATGTTCCTAAGGCATTGAATTGTTGATAACATTCTTATTTTGTGGAGATTGAGTTGCTTTCTCTCATGAATTAGGCTGGGTCCAGTTTATTAATTAATATTTCTCTGAGAATAACGAAAATTGGAACAACACTCAAGTCCAAGTCCCAATTTAGAATTTTTAATATTTTCTATTACTTTTTTTGGGCTCAGTCCAAATGACTAGATCAATTTTTTACCATTTGGACATCATATATTTCATCACCTCAAATCAGCTAATGACCGCAGAGGCCAATTACTACGAAACAATTTTTTTTTTGTTCACAAATCATTCAATCTTTGTCAAAAGTATTTCCCTATTTTCCATAAAAAATCAATCTTCCAAATAACAAGTAAAAAAATGAAAAATCCATGCCCCCTGTCCTCTCCAACTACTCCAATTAAATTTCCATCATCATTAATTAATTCTTAACAATTTTTTTTTACAAAAAAACCTAAAGCTTCATTTCCACCAAAACATTGTTCACGTTGGCAATACTGTCATGGCAGTTACGCCGAAGTATCATTTGAAATAGGCCCCACAATTTGTTTACTCCGTTGTTGACAAGTACTAAACCCACAATTCACCACTAAATGACTTTGGCTAGACCCTCGAAAGGTCCGTGTCATTCCCAGTGAGTTAACCCCTCCCACAATGCTAATATACAGTATTCCAAATACGAGTAAAGTGCATCATGCAGTCACGAATAACCTCCGAACATTGGGGGTTAAGTCGAGGGTGAAGAGGTCTCACCCAAAAACCGACAAAGACAATCGAGTTAAAAAGGTTTTCGGTGTTTCCCTGAGCCAGCAAAAATTCGATACCATTAAATTATCGACTGGTGTTGTGATAAGTGTTCCAGTATTTGTGAAACAATCAGTGAATTATCTTGATCTTCATCTCAACCAAGAGGGCCTCTTCAGGAAGGCTGGCTCACAGACTAGACAGCGAGAGCTTGTCGCCAGATTTGACAATGGAAATGAACTCGGTGATAAGTACAATGCCATTGATGTTGCCAATTGTCTCAAGAAATACCTGAGGGATCTGCCGGAGCCACTGATTCCCAATGATTTTCATGACTTGTTTGTCAGATGTGGAATGCTCAAGTTCTGCAAAGTTGATGCCATTCTGCAGGCCTGTCTCCTGCTGCCCATCAAGTATTTGATGACTCTGGCTTTCTTGATGGACTTTTTTCAAAGGGTCGCGAGGTACGAGGCAATGAATAAAATGGGGGTCGACAATCTGGCGAAGGTCGTTGGCCCCAATATCATGCCTGTCAGGGAGACCACTATGGCTGCTGTGCAGAATAGGCTGAATGCTCATCTCGCTATTGTTAAGGTAATTTGGGGAGCGGTTTCAGGGATTTATTTTGCAGATTCAGGGGGTTTTATTTGGGATTTTTAGGTTCCTGCTGGGAATTTGGGGTTTCAGTTTTTGGGGCCTCCGGGTTGATTTGGAATATCTGGGGATTGAATGATCCGATTTGAGTCGATTTGGAGTCATTTTGAGGGTTGAAATAATAGGTTTGGAATGAGATTTTATTTTTGAAATTTCACTCTGCCAATCTTGAGATATTGAGGATTGAAGGGAGATTATTTCATCTAATTTTTATATTTGGGGAGCAAATTGCAAATCTTTTTTATGAGAGAAGGAATTTTGGATGAAAAATGTATTTTTTTTTTAGGGCCTCTTGGTGTTAATTTAATACTTAGTGAGATATAAAAAATTCAAGGATTCAGTTTTTTTTGGTTTTTTTAAATATTTATGTTGGAAATTGATGGTTTCAGTTTTTGTCGTTCTCCTTTAACTTTGAATATCTCGAAATTGAATGATGCGGTTTGAATGAATTTGAAGCCATTTTGAGGGTTGAAATAATAGATTTGAAATGAGATTTGATTTTTGAAATTTCACTCTGCCAATCTTTAGATATTGAGGATTGAAGGAAGATTATTTTGCCTGATTTTTATATTTGGGGGGCAAATTGCAAATTTTTTTTATGAGAGAAGGAATTTTGGATGAAAAATGTATTTTTATTTTTTTTTAGGGCCTCTTGGTGTTAATTTAATACTTAGTGAGATATAAAAAATTCCAAGGATTCAGTTTTTTTGGTTTTTTTAAATATTTATGTTGGAAATTGATGGTTTCAGTTTTTGTCGTTTCTCCTTTAACTTTGGATATCTCAGGATTGAATGATGCGGTTTGAATGAATTTGAAGCCATTTTGAGGATTGAAATAATAGGTTTGAAATGAGATTTGATTTTTGAAATTTCACTCTGCCAATCTTTAGATATTGAGGATTGAAGGAAGATTATTTTGCCTGATTTTTATATTTGGGGAGCAAATGGCAATTTTTTTTTATGAGAGAAGGAATTTTGGATGGAAAATGTATTTTTATTTTTTTCGAGGGCCTCTTGGTGTTAATTTAATACTTAGTGAGATATAAAAAATTCCAAGGATTCAGTTTTTTTGGTTTTTTAAAATATTTATGTTGGAAATTGATGGTTTCAGTTTTTGTCATTTCTCCTTTAACTTTGAATATCTCGGAATTGAATGATGCGGTTTAAATGAATTTGAACTCATTTCGAAGCTTGACGAATTATCTTTAAAATGAGATTTGATTTTTTAGATTTCACTCTGCCACTCTTGAGATATTGATGAATGAAAGACCATTTTGCTTGATTCTCAGTCAAGTAAAGTTCCAAACTCGTTGATTTTTTTATTTACCATGAGAACTAGTGGTTTTAGAATAAAACGTCAGAAAACTTCGTTTCTATAGCAGGAAATCTCAGACAAAAAATGTCTCGATATTTTTTGTAGAAGCTCTCGTCATGAAGACAGTTAAATCCTCAACAACATATAAAAAATACTTTTCCCATTCCGTTTCACAATTTCACTCTTCAATATCTTGAGATCTGCAGAGTGAAATTTGATCACTCACTCCCGTTCCAAAGCTCTTCTTTCACTCTTGAAAATGACACCTGATGTATTCCATTCTCATCGTTCACTCCCAAAACATTTATTTTACTTATTCATTTATTCCTAAAACTTAACGATCATTTTATGGTAAAATATCTCATAATTCCCCATGAACACGTAAATTTTCAAAAGACTACTCACCCATAAGAACCTCAACTCTTCAGCAAGTAAAACTCCCCCCATTTTTTCACTTCTCAGATATTAATCGAGAATGCCCGCCGCATTGGCGTTCTCCCCAAAGAAATAATGGAGACCGCCATGTCAGACACCAACAGTCCAGGTACAGACCTTGACCACTCGAGCTCCTCCTTCAAAAGTAAAAAAAAGAAGCACCGCTCTGGTAGCCTGACCCGAATGTTCAACGGTCTCAAGAAAATCGTTGGCAAAAATTCCCCCGAAGACTCTCTCTCCCGTCGCTCCTTGCTCCCCGCCCAGCCCCCTCCCCCCTCGCCCTCAAAATCCTCAAAAAAACGAAAGCTAGCAGACCCCCTGCCGAATCCCTCCACCACGTCCAAGAAAAAGCGAGATTCAAATCCGCGAATCTTATTCCCCTCTCCAGTATCCGAGGACCCGAATCCAACAGACGAGAAACCCCAGAAAGTCGACAAGTCCAGGAGACTGGGTCTCAACCTGGACCGCTTGGTCTCCAGGAGCCGCCACAAACTGGGCCATGAAACCGAGCCTGAGCACTCGCCGGTGATCGAGCGCCGCTGGAGCATGGCGAGTGGCGTCTCCAGAAACCTGAAGAAGAGAAATCTGAAGAAGTCAAGCGCCTCCTCCCTGATCGACACGCGAACCAAGTCCACCCTGACAGAAGAGTACGATCACTTCTTCATGGAGGCCGACGTCAACCTCTCCGACGAGAACCCTGATCACCCTCCCCTCCCTCCAAAGCCCCTCAAGTCCCTGACCTTTCCTCCTAATCCTGCCAAAGCCCCCGAAGAATACGTCAAGATCCCAAAGAAGGAGTACGAGGAGATAAAAAACCGTGTCTCAGCGATTGAAACGAGGATCGATCAAGAACTCGAGACGATCGACAGCTTCTGCATGGATTCGGCAAGCGAAGTCCAGAGCAAGTACGAGAGGACTCTAGGAGAGGCTAGCATTGGCAGCATCACTCCTGCTGATCAGCTTGCCAGACGTCTGGGGAAAGAGCTGAAGATTCGGAAGCCATCGGAGGGGAAGGTTATCAGATCCCCCAGTGCCAGAAAGATCGGAAACATCAGGAGACGATCGCAGGAGAAGCCTGCGAGCAAACGGAGAGTCTCGCGTTCAGCATCCTGGCATATTTCGGAACAGCCGACCCCTCTTGCTCCATCCACCTACCCCCAGATGGATGGGGACACGGTGTGCAGTGAAGAGACAACCGCTAGGTTAGATTTTCTCCATCAGCAGTTGTGCTCACTGATGAGTCATACTGCCGAGCACACTAGGTCTTCCTTCAGCTATGAGGAATCCGAAGGGCAGATTCCGTTGTTAAAGTCCCCCAGGGTGGGAGCCCTTAGGCAAGTCCGGAGGGCTTCGTCCTTCCACGGGAGTGAAGTGGAACAGAAGAACCGAGTTTCTTACTACAACCTTCGGATGAGTAATTTGAAGAAGACTAATTCCCAGAGGCAGATACAGGATGCCTTGCCATCGAGTCAGAACGCGGGGAAGAAGTTGGAGTTTATGACGGAGAAGGATTTGTTCACGTGGGAGAACGCCAGTATTTATTTGGAGTCTGAGAAACACACGGCCAAGTCCTTGTTACTGCGGAGGAATAGGTCTCCTAGACTGATGCAGACAGGCAGGGATTCTGTCGCTAAACTCAGGACGCAGAATGCAGGGATGGTGCTGGCTAAGGCCAAGTTGTTTGATGATGAGTGCAAGAGCCATCAAGAAGCGGTTGTGAGACAACGCACCTCATCGCAGTCCAATCTGAGGGAAAAGGTGACTCCTCCTTCGAACAAGTCCGAGAGGAAGAAAAAGTGCAGAAGCCCGAAGAGTCACGAAGGAAGGGTCAGGAGTGACCAGGAGAATTCACTCAATCTGAATGTCAGTGCTGTAGCTAGTGAAGCTCCCTCGAACTACAGGACTCCACACATCAAGAAACCTCTAGCCGTGAAAACCCCAAAGAGTGCTAGGTCCTTAGTCAGGAGGGCACCTGTCGATATGAAGAGGACTCCTCTCAAGGCTGTTCCCTTGGCTGGCACTCCCAAGAGGCAGAGTCCCAGGAATGCATTCAAGGCGAGACAAGTTACCCGGACCATTGATATTGATTAGGGCCAATTTGGAAATTTGTTCTTGTAGAACTAGGGTTTTAAATGTGTTTTTTATCGTAGGTATACTATTTTTGTGCGAAATTTTTTTGATTGAGGTGGATCTCAGTCATGGTATTTTTTTATTGTACCTTTTATTGTATTTTCTGAGGATTAATAAATAATATTGGACACTGGATTTGGGAGGGATTGTTTGTTATTGAAGTATTCATGAAAAATTACACGAGAATTCTGCCACTGAACTACCGATGAAAAATTATATTATGAGAATTCTACCACTGAACTACCGATGAAAAATTATATCATGAGAATTCTACCACTGAACTACCGATGAAAAATTATGAGAATTCTACCACTGAACTACCGATGAAAAATTATGAGAATTCTACCACTGAACTACCGATGAAAAATTATGAGAATTCTACCACTGAACTACCGATGAAAAATTATGAGAATTCTACCACTGAACTACCGATGAAAAATTATGAGAATTCTACCACTGAACTACCGATGAAAAATTATGAGAATTCTACCACTGAACTACCGATGAAAAATTATGAGAATTCTACCACTGAACTACCGATGAAAAATTATGAGAATTCTACCACTGAACTACCGATGAAAAATTATGAGAATTCTACCACTGAACTACCGATGAAAAATTATGAGAATTCTACCACTGAACTACCGATGAAAAATTATGAGAATTCTACCACTGAACTACCGATGAAAAATTATATCATGAGAATTCTATCACTGAACTACCGATGAAAAATTACATCATGAGAATTCTATCACTGAACTACCGATGAAAAATTATGAGAATTCTACCACTGAACTACCGATGAAAAATTTAATAATGGGCATTTCACCATTGACCTACCAATGAAAAAAAGTCATTAGAGGAAGAGTGACATAAAATAGACCCTTTGACTTTTTTTTAAACATGTGCATGAGTATATGTACATTGAATTGTTTGGATTTAGTTCAATGGTGAATAAAAAAAAGTCAATTGTCCATTTTCCCCCACTTGCCTTCATAATGAAAAAAACGATCAATAATTAATTCATAAACAGTTGGTTCTGAAAACCTTGCAAAAAATAGACAACAATATATTTACCTATTGCTCATAATATTTTATTATAATTCGAAACTCAAGTACATAAGCAAAAATAATAAACCTTGCCTCCAACTGCAATGAAGTTATAATACATGTAATATCTGAGAGATTTTTTTCGTTTTCTTCATAAGTACAATATTCTCTACATTATTATTTTGGATCTTAAAAAATTGTTCACCTAGAAAACCCAAAAAACCTTGAAACAATTTATTCAAACTGTGCACAGCACTTTAAATTCACTTATTTATCATCCGCACGCAAAAGTTAACTCTCTTTCCATCTCTTCACTCAATAATTTTCATCTATTTCATATTAAACTCTAAGAATGTTTTTATTCAGATTAGACTCAAATCTCATCTTTTCATAATTTTTTTTTGTTCAATATCTACAAATATTCACAATGTTCCCTGCGATGACTAAACAAATAGGGAGAAAAATCATCGATGCTGTTGCTCCGGGTCACATGTGTCTGATATGAATGATTAAACACACGTCATCAACAGTTTTCATTTTTCTTTGCATTCATGTTGTACAAAACCAAGTGCACATTCTTTTCCATTGGGGTTTCTCTCACGATATGGAGGTACGGTGTATCCAATTTTTTTTCTATTTTTTGTTGAAAGAAAAAGCAAATATCCTATACGACTTGCGCAGGACAGGTACTCACTCGTATATAACTCCTTATTACGTATTCTTATTTTACGCTTTGTTTCACTTTTTTTTTCGTTTTCGCAGTTCATGTGAGGACAGGCCAATTTTCATATGGAGTCTATGTAGCGCCGTTTCGATACTCCTGTCTTGTTTCGTACCCAAAAAAAAATTCCGCTCTGATCTCGACTGAAAATTATCTAGAAGTTGATCGATGGAATGGTCGTAATGAACATGAAGAAATAAATAACTATAACAATTGCGTTTTTCTCCCTAGAGGGTTCAACAAACTTTTTTGCATCCAATAAGGATTTTCGGAATATTTTTTTTCTCGACGGCAATCGCAGCTTCTTCGAAACAATCTTTATTCTTCTCTCATCCTCAGCATGTATTACTGATTTACCTAATTATGTATTTAGTCAACTGGGCGTAAATATCCCGAATTTTTGTGCACTATTTTTTTTAAAACTTTTTATTTCTTTTTTTTTTTATTGTGGCATGGTAATATGTAGTGTAACAAGCCATTGAATATTTTTTTAAATGATTTTTCCGATAACATTCATAAATAAAATGGTTCGTCTATCAATCGCTAGTTGGTTAATTAGCATCTTTGCAACAATAAATTTTATAATTGAAATTTTTTCGTTCAAAAGATAAACAATTTTTTTCTTCGAATAGTATATATAGATTGATTTAATCAATTTTATTTTCAATCTTTAGAATGAATAATCGCTCACCACATCAGTTTCAAAAACTAGCCAATTAAAATTTTTAATTGCGTAATGAATAAATTTAATATGCCGACCGTCTAATTAGAATGTTAATGGTCTCAATGATGCGGTTAAGCGTTTAAATATAATGCAGAGAGCTCAATTAATTATTATCATCTCGTTTTTTGTTTCTCTCTGCTAAAATTTTAGGAAAAAACTAGGAGATTTTGGGGGGTACGGGGAGAAGAAAACGATCAAAATTGAGGGAAAATATAGGCTAGGCTGATATAATTTATTTGAGAAGTTGATGCGCCCGCTCGTTTGCAACTTGTATTCGGGTCTCGTTGGACTCGCCCTGAAAATAAAAAAAAGAAATCGAGTAACAAGTGTTCTAGGTGTATCCCCACCGTCCGCCCCACGCGCGGACTTCCCTAGCCCCCACCATAGCCCCCCCTGAGACGTTGTGTCACACAGGGGGTTAATTATTCCATACGACATGAGCTAGTGAGTCGAGTGAATCGAATTTGACATGCGGCATTTTTGCATTTATCTCGGGAACGAGTGGTTTTAGGAGAAAACGTCACAAGATATTTTTTGCAGAGGATTAAATTTTCCGGCAATAATGTCCTGCGAAGTTTTTTGATTAAATTACTCGTTATCGAGATAATTCAACGGTTAAAACATGAGAATTGTGGTTTCATGTTTTCAACACTTCTGCCGTTTTGTTAATTGTCCTTATCTCAGAAACGAGGGGTTTTGGGAGAAAAATTGACGCATTTTTATTCCAAAATCACACGTTATCGAGATAATCCAACACTTGTAGGATGAAAATCGACTTTTCAAATTTTAGCACTTCTGCCATTTTTTTTTACCTCGGAAACGAGTGGCTACAGAAGACAACATCAAAGGACAAAATGTCCTTTGAAGTTATCTCTCAGAACCAATCGTTATCGAGATAATTCAACATTTAACGGATCGTGAAGAATCAACTTTTTACGTTTTAGCACTTCTGCCTTTTTATTAATTGTCCATGTATCTCGGACGCGAGTGGTTTTCGGAGAAAACTTCATCAGGCCTTTTCCGCCAAAAAATGTCTGATGATTTCATCCTTCAAAACAACTCACTATGAAGATAATACAACATTTAAAAAGATGTAAAAAATCGATTCGTCGTTTCTCAACATTTCTTGAAACACACATTTATCTCGAAAAGGAGTGGCGTGAGGAGAAAAACTCATCCGACCTTTTTTGTAAGTGTGAAAATTTCCAACAAAAAATGTCGTATGAGTTTATCTCCTAAAATCACTCGTTATAGAGATAATAGACGATTTGAAAAGTCTGAATTTCGTTGTTTACCTTGCGATTGATCCTATCAATTTGTCGATTCTGATTTTCGAGTTCACTACCCATATCAATGGCCATGTTCCTCAGATTTCCGATCATTGTGTTGACCTGTCCCATGTTGTCTTCCATCTCATTTTCCCGTGCATCATTAGTGATTTTACCGATATAGCCACCCTGAGGGCCGAGACCATTGCGATCATCCATTACACGTTGCGGTTGATTGTTGACGACTTTTCCGTCGTCGTTGCCCTTCCACGTGCCCTCGTCCTCTTTGAAGCTGGCCCCTCTTCAATTCCGATATTCGATTAGATATTTTTTTAATGGAGTATGACAATCGGAATTGATTCAGTAGTGAAGGAGTGAGGATCAAACGGTAGCGACGAATGAAGTGATCAGTAGGATCAAACTTGCTTGGGGGTCAAATGGGAGAGACAGGCGGCGGGGTCAAAAGGGTCAAACGGGAGAGACGAGCGAAGTGATCGGTAGAATCAAATTTTCTTGTCGATCAAACGGGAGAGGCAGGCGAATAGGTCAAGAGGGTCAAACGGGAGAGACCAGCGAAGTAATTACTCCACTCGCTTCTTCCATTAGACCCTTAAAAACGTTTTACCTTTCTGATTTATTTGTCCGAGAATTAAAACTTGCTAGGGGTCAAACGGGAGGCATGACTGTAGAGATCATTTCACGCTCGTCGCTCCCATTAGACCCTGGAGAAAATTTTATCCTCCATCTGTCGCTCCCGTTTGACCCTCAACCCTGTTTGACCTTGAATAAAATTTAGAGAATCAAACCTTGAGGGTTAAAAGGGAGAGACCGGCGGAGGAGTCAAGAAGGTCAAACGGGAGCGACGAGGGGAGTGATCATTTCTTTTGTCTCTCCCATTAGACCCTGGCGAAAATTTGAACCTCCACATGTCTCTCCCGTTTGACCCAAAATAACATTTGAAGAATTGAACCTTCTTGAGGGTCAAATGGGAGAGACCGGCAGAGCGGTCAAACGGGAGCGACGAGGGGGGTGATCATTTCTTTCGTCTCTCCCATTAGATCCTTGCGACAATTCACCTTCTACCTATCTCTCCCGTTTGACCCTCAACACTGTTTGACCCAAAATAACATTTGAAGAATTACACCTCCTTGAGGGTCAAAAGGGAGGGACCGGCAGAGCGGTCAAGAAGGTCAAACGGGAGGGACGCGGGGAGTGATCATTTCTTTCGTCTCTCCCATTAGACCCTTGCGAAAATTTGAACCCCCATCGGTCTCTCCCATTTGACCCTCAACAGTGTCTCATGCTCTCCTAAATCAACTCCATTCATGACAGATTAATTCAGCAAATTGATTAAAAAATAAATTTTCAAAATTTAATCATGACATTACATCCGACAACTTCACTACTGAATCATTTATATATTCAAGATGAAGTACTTGTTGCAAGGTAGCACACAGAGCCCACAGCATTTCTCCATCCCCGTGAGATTCTTCTCGGCCTCACGCATATCCGCATTTATCTGATCCATACCCTCCTCGATTCGGTCCAATTGCTCTGTTGATTCACGAAAAAAAAAAAATATCGAAATGTATGAGGAATGAATGATATGAGAGAGTGGGTGAATTTTCGTTGAAGGCTCTTGCCATTCTAGTTATCCTGTGAGATTTCAACAAAAGTCTTTAATCTACCGCAGAAATCTGGGTATTTTTAGAGTGAGTTTAAGCTTCACTCGAGTCCGGGAAAATCGGATTTGTTAACCATCAGAGTTCCGGGCTTTCTAATCTAATCTACGGAAATAATGGATGGTTTTCAGCGCAAAAAATATAGTTCAACATAGAGAAAGCTTTAGCAATCATTACCGATGACTTTTTATTCTTACAGTTCGAAAAAAGTCCCAAATTTTTTGAATTTTCAGTAGTAAATTGATGAAACGTAACAGCTTGTTTTTCCTCCCATCTTTTTATCTCCTCAATTATCTCGATAACGACTGGTTCTAGAAAAAAATGTCTGGGGAATAATTTGTAGAGAATTTCCTCAGCTACAAAAAAGATTGTTTGACTTTTCCTCCTAAACCCACTCGTTACCGAGATAATCTCATATTTCCAGAAGCCATCACCTGCAACCTCAGAACAAACAAGATAAAATGACTTTCTTTAAAATTATATATCTCCTGAACTAACGATCCGATTTCCCCAAGTCTGAATTCATTTCAAAGTCCACAAAAATATCTTCAAAATGAGAAAAAAAATCTAAAAATTCACTCACCCGATCTCGAGATATCGACCGTTAGAAAAAAGGTATTTTCTCTCTAGTAAAGTTTCATCACTTCATTACTGAATAATATAATTATTATTCGATTTCTCATTTGATCAGACGTTTCTCTATGTTTCAAAAGCAATGATCCTACGAAATCACAAAGTATACGGCACACATCATCTCATATTTGTTAGGTATAACAATGTATATTATTCGGGTAATGCATGTTTAATGAACAACGTTTAAACTGATATACAATATGTGAATTATAATTCGAGTATAATATTTGCATATCAAGTATTATGTTTCACTCATCACAGAATAATGGTTCGAACAGACTGTTTTGTTGGCCGGTTGGTTGGCGGAGTAGGTGATTTGGTTAGTTGGATATCTGGATAATTAACAAAAATGTTATTCCTCCACAAATAAGAAATTATCGCAACGTTTTTTTTTTCAATTGTTGTAATTATTCATATTCATATTGAAGAATGTGAGTATCTGTATTCTGTCTATCGTGGTCATAAAGTGTCTAGCGAACTCGGTCCCTCCGCATCATCACTACATCATTGAATTTCTCCACATGTACGAACTTTCTGAGTATAAGCATCAGGTATTAGGTTATTTCTAATTAGTTAAATGGCTTACCGCCTTGTTCGTCCAGCATAACGAGAGTTTTCATCCCGACCTCGTGGCTCTAAACAGGCAAACCGGGCAATAAGGTATTTTAAAATGTTTTAGGACCCCCATTTATGCCCGCCACCGCCACCATCATCTCTATTTTTTTTGCAAAATCTTTCCCAATTTTTTTTTATTTAATAATTATTAGGGGGCATCGGAATGGGATTTGGCTGGCGAGATGGGATCGGATAGCCAGGGAAATTTGAGGCGATATGAAAAAAAAAATGAGCCGATTTGGTTCAGTAGTTCGCGAGATACAGCAAAAAAACTTTTCCATTGCGCGATGGGAAAAAGGAACACTTTACGGACGCTTCATGCGATCTTGAAAATATTGTGATGAAAAATGTCATTTGATACTCGTAAAAGCAAGGGTAATTTACTCCCGGAGGCGGAGACCAACCATCCGCGAGTCGCTGAGCGTGCGGATGAGTCTGAAGTCACGCGCGTACGAAAAACTTCACTTTACGGACGGCGAAAAATTAATCGCGATATGTTGCGAACTATTAGGAAACAAGTTTTTTTTTTGTTTCACAAGGAATTCCCGAATCGACCCAGTCGTTTTCGAGATACAGCCGAAAAAAAACTTTATTATCGTGCAGTGGGGAAANTATCGACCGTTAGAAAAAAGGTATTTTCTCTCTAGTAAAGTTTCATCACTTCATTACTGAATAATATAATTATTATTCGATTTCTCATTTGATCAGACGTTTCTCTATGTTTCAAAAGCAATGATCCTACGAAATCACAAAGTATACGGCACACATCATCTCATATTTGTTAGGTATAACAATGTATATTATTCGGGTAATGCATGTTTAATGAACAACGTTTAAACTGATATACAATATGTGAATTATAATTCGAGTATAATATTTGCATATCAAGTATTATGTTTCACTCATCACAGAATAATGGTTCGAACAGACTGTTTTGTTGGCCGGTTGGTTGGCGGAGTAGGTGATTTGGTTAGTTGGATATCTGGATAATTAACAAAAATGTTATTCCTCCACAAATAAGAAATTATCGCAACGTTTTTTTTTTCAATTGTTGTAATTATTCATATTCATATTGAAGAATGTGAGTATCTGTATTCTGTCTATCGTGGTCATAAAGTGTCTAGCGAACTCGGTCCCTCCGCATCATCACTACATCATTGAATTTCTCCACATGTACGAACTTTCTGAGTATAAGCATCAGGTATTAGGTTATTTCTAATTAGTTAAATGGCTTACCGCCTTGTTCGTCCAGCATAACGAGAGTTTTCATCCCGACCTCGTGGCTCTAAACAGGCAAACCGGGCAATAAGGTATTTTAAAATGTTTTAGGACCCCCATTTATGCCCGCCACCGCCACCATCATCTCTATTTTTTTTGCAAAATCTTTCCCAATTTTTTTTTATTTAATAATTATTAGGGGGCATCGGAATGGGATTTGGCTGGCGAGATGGGATTGGATAGCCAGGGAAATTTGAGGCGATATGAAAAAAAAAATGAGCCGATTTGGTTCAGTAGTTCGCGAGATACAGCAAAAAAACTTTTCCATTGCGCGATGGGAAAAAGGAACACTTTACGGACGCTTCATGCGATCTTGAAAATATTGTGATGAAAAATGTCATTTGATACTCGTAAAAGCAAGGGTAATTTACTCCCGGAGGCGGAGACCAACCATCCGCGAGTCGCTGAGCGTGCGGATGAGTCTGAAGTCACGCGCGTACGAAAAACTTCACTTTACGGACGGCGAAAAATTAATCGCGATATGTTGCGAACTATTAGGAAACAAGTTTTTTTTTTGTTTCACAAGGAATTCCCGAATCGACCCAGTCGTTTTCGAGATACAGCCGAAAAAAAACTTTATTATCGTGCAGTGGGGAAAAGTGACACTTTACGGACGCTTCACGTGATCGCGAAAGTATTGTGATAAAAAATGTCGTTTTGTACTCGTAGAAAAATGGTTGTTTACTGCCGGAGCAGGAGGCCAAGCTTCGGAATCGCCGCGTATGCGGAGAAGTCTGAAGTCACGCGCGTACGAAAAACTTCACTTTACGGACGGCGAAAAATTGATTTTCNCACTTTACGGACGGCGAAAAAATAGTCGCGATATGTTGCGAACTATTAGGAAACAATTTTTTTTTTGTTTCACAAGGAATTCCCGAATCGACCCAGTCGTTTTCGAGATACAGCCGAAAAAAAACTTTATTATCGTGCAGTGGGGAAAAGTGACACTTTACGGACGCTTCACGTGATCGCGAAAGTATTGTGACGAAACAGGTTGGTTGATACTCGCAGAAAAATGGTTGTTTACTACCAGACGCGAGGGGCAACCGTTCGCGAATCACGGAGCGTGCGGAGAAGTCTGAAGTCACGCGCGTACGAAAAACTTCACTTTACGGACGGCGAAAAAATAGTCGCGATATGTTGCGAACTATTAGGAAACAATTTTTTTTTTGTTTCACAAGGAATTCCCGAATCGACCCAGTCGTTTTCGAGATACAGCCGAAAAAAAACTTTATTATCGTGCAGTGGGGAAAAGTGACACTTTACGGACGCTTCACGTGATCGCGAAAGTATTGTGACGAAACAGGTTGGTTGATACTCGCAGAAAAATGGTTGTTTACTACCAGACGCGAGGGGCAACCGTTCGCGAATCACGGAGCGTGCGGAGAAGTCTGAAGTCACGCGCGTACGAAAAACTTCACTTTACGGACGGCGAAAAAATAGTCGCGATATGTTGCGAACTATTAGGAAACAAGTTTTTTTTTTGTTTCACAAGGAATTCCCGAATCGACCCAGTCGTTTTCGAGATACAGCCGAAAAAAAACTTTATTATCGTGCAGTGGGGAAAAGTGACACTTTACGGACGCTTCACGTGATCGCGAAAGTATTGTGATAAAAAATGTCGTTTTGTACTCGTAGAAAAATGGTTGTTTACTGCCGGAGCAGGAGGCCAAGCTTCGGAATCGCCGCGTATGCGGAGAAGTCTGAAGTCACGCGCGTACGAAAAACTTCACTTTACGGACGGCGAAAAATTGATTTTCTCGATACCTCGGGAACTACTGGGGCTAGACGAGTAATTTTTTTTTCATTTCGTGTGAAATCTTGGTCTTGGGGTGAGGAATAGGAATAATTTAAATTCACAATACAGCTTTTGGTGAGCGGCGGACGGTCAGCTACGCAAAGAATAAAAAATTATCTTCAATAAACTCGCACCGGCGAAATATAACACATGGAAATGGTATTATATTTCGACAAAATGATACAATTTCAACTCTAGGCGACTGATGGGGCAGGTACGATATATTACGGATTGACATTAAGCTCTCCTCTGGAATAAATTGTTATTTTTGGTAAATATGGGGTTCAAGCGGCCGGTCTCCCCTATTTTACTCTTTTTTTTCTGTTGTTTACGGCTTTTGGACGTGCATACATATGCGTAATTACACGGATACATACCACTAATCTATATTTTATATATACCATGACAACTAGTAGCTATTCAACGATATTAGTGCCTACGAAAATAATAATTTGGGATTATTATGGATTGAATTCGGTAGTGGTGGTGTTATGTGAGGGGTGGGTTTTGACGTCTTGTTGAGTGTTCAATTATTTCGAGGGGGAGTGGTTTTAGGGGAAAATTTCGTAAGAGATTTTTTGTTGGAAATTGTCTACTCCACAAGAAGTTTCCAACACATCTTCGCCTAGAACCACCAGGTTACGAGATAAAAGGTCAATTCCAAAAATTGCGAGAAGACTTATCAACTTTTAAAACCGAACAAAATGATCAGTTTTAAAATGAAATTATCTCGACAACGACTGGTTTTAGACGAAAACTTCATAAAAAATTTTTTGTTAGAAATGTTCTCCTCTACAAAAAGTTTCCAATACATTTTCTCCTAAAATTACTAGTTTCCGAGATACGAGCACAATTACAAAAAGTCAGAAGACCGATAAATTTTTCGACTCTTCAAAACAATCAGTTGTAAAAGGGGAATATCTCTATAACCAGTGGTTTTATGAAAAAATGTTATAAGACATGTTTCATTCAAAATTTTCTCCTCTACAAAAAGTTCCCCTTACATTTTCGCGTGAAACCACTCCTTCCCGCGATAAACCGCTCCCCACCAAAACCGTCAAAATCGACTCATCCCAATTCACCCCTCCTCCACCAGAAACTCAAACTCATGGTGATGTATCAACAGGGTATCTGTCACAATAACTGATCAACCGGCCTAGTGTAAACTCTGTCATAAAAAAAAATAGTGACACCATGCTTGATCTATTCCCCATCACCTCATCAACCGTCTCACTAAACCTAACTAATGTCAAAATCACTGTATAAGTATTGGTTCCGAGTTTCATATGTACATGTTCATCAATATCATGTCAATTGACTGTCAATTTGTCTTAGTCAAGGTATTGTTGTGGATTGAATATCAGGATATACTCATAATAAATTAAATAACCAAAGCAATAAGAGAGGCTCGTGAGAACATAAGATAAACCCGACACACATAATCATGATTTTTCATACGAGATAACGAAAATATTTGGAATGGAAAAATAAAGAATTTGACAAAAAAAAAACTAAAAACGCTTACCGCCTTGATGATCTAACATCACAAGAGTATTCGCCCCAACTTCCTCGCTCTACGACGGCCAACGTATTCGGCAACCGGAACGAAACATCATTCAGTATATGATTAAAAACTGCGAAATTAATTTACAACAAAAGAAGAAAGAAAATAATAATAAATTTGAGGGATAATCCACCGTGCTCTCAGTCTTGTGGGACTACTCTAATCAACTAATGGCTGATATGCCGAGACTTGAGGTGATGATAACTGAAATTAATCTAATTTCTAGTGCTCGTCTAGGTTCTAATGAACTAATCGGGGTATTCCCTCATGACGGTAAAGCACAGTGGGTTGGAGGTGATCCAGCCATCGATATAACTAAACAGAAATGATGATTGAATGGGGGAAATCAATTGTCAAGTGGTGAAAGATGTCAATCGACCTGAAATTTGCTCATCAAATTTATGACAAAAATCCGCCTTTCTTAATTGCTGATTATCTCGTTAACGAGTGGTTTTAGAGAAAAATGTCAGAATAAACTTTTTGTAGGGAATTAAATTTGCAATAAAAAATGTTTTGTGACATTTTCTCCTAAACCAACTCCTTCTCCAGATAACCGCGGAAACGCGAAAAGAATCACATGAAACTTGACATTTCATCGACTTTCATCACTCGATTAAATTCCCATTAGTTCCATAAAATATTCCGTCCTCATGACGGAAGAGCATAGTGGGTTGGAGGTGATCTAGCCATCGATATAACTAAACAGAAATGATGATTTGTTGAGGGAAATCAGTTGTCAAGTGGTGAAAAGGGCGAATCGACCTGAAATTTCCTCATAAAAAATATGACAAAAATCCATCTTCCTTGATTGCTGATTATCTCGTTAACGAGTGGTTTTAGAGGAAAACGTCATACTAAACATTTTGCAGAAAATTAAATTTCCAACAAAAAATATTCTACGACATTTTCTTCTAAACCAACTCCCTCTCCAGATAATCGCAAAAATCCAAAAATAATCACATGACACTTGAAATTTCATCGACCTCCACCACTTGCTTAAATTCCCATTAGTTCCATAAAATACCGATGCCTTTCAATTACTGCAATGCAGTGCCCAGTGATGATGAAATAATAATTCATAGAAATAATAAGTACCACCTAGAAGCGTCTATGAGACCACAACACATAAAGGAAACGAGGAGTAATGAATAATCGATGAAGGAAACAGGATAATTAAAAAAAATATATAGTTGTCTGATGATTGATTGAGAGACAGACTAGGCGAATGTATGGACAAGCACATCAACTGAAAAGAGGAAGCCCGTCCATATACTGATAACCAAATTATGAAAGTGCTACTCAACACGTCTGATAATTCAACATATTTCTATTACGTTAATTAATTAATACAGCGAGGCATTTTATTCGTACATAGAGAATACCTTTGTCCAAATAATTTAATGATTTTCATAAGGCCTAGATAACGGCCAGAGGGCCTAGTTCGGTGAGGAGCGAGAGAGAGATAGAGAGAGAGAAGGACAATTGAAAATTTAAATAATTCACTTTTTTATATTAGAAAACACAGCGAAACATTCAACTACAGCTACATATATATATGCGAGTTGCACTTTTATACTCGTGATTTATGACTGTTAAATCGAGAAGCGAGACAATGAAGCTTTGTTATTCAAGCTTTCAGATTGATCTAATGACTGATTGAAAAGTTAAAAGACAGATTTTAATAATGAACTCGCTTCTTAATATGCGAATATGTATGTAGCATAGTATAGTGGTGTGAGGCACAGAGCGTATGCAATAATTTTTGCAAGAAATATCACTGAATCTGCGACAATTAATCATCGAAAAGAGTGATAGAGACAAACGATATAAGTTGAAGAAATTAAATAAACTGAAATAATCGTTGATCCAATTATATTTAATGATATGCTGTGTGAATGCTCTTGTACTGTATCATGAATGGAAAAATAATCTGTCTGATTAAATTGGTCATCAGCAATTATTGAACAAATAAACATCATCTGGTGGCGTTGATATTTGGTGTGGTGGTGGCTGGTGGTGGTTGTGGTGATAAAAATCAGTGAGGATCAATGCGGTTATAGGATTGTTTGTTAACAGGTTAATTATTCAATCGTCATTATCAGTCTGGGTTAAATAATAATGGAGGCAGTGCAGTCATACGTTAAATAAAATTCAAAATAAAATTTTAAAACGATAAATACAGGGTAATAAATCATAGAAAAACAGTCACATCTCATTAACGTCAACTGGCAACTCTCAATCATTCATTTTATCTTTGTATTTATCAACAATGTCTGACTTATTTAAGTAATTAATCTCCATTGTACAATTGTACCCACCAACCAACCTAGATAGGCCAAGAACAACGCGTCATAGTCATTCCCTCTTTAAGATTTCTTACCTTAAATTATTATCAATCAACATATTATTGCACACATTAGTAGTTCATCATCCATTATTGCCCCATGTTACGAGTCATATTAGAGTGAACAAGAGAAAATTTGAAGTTTGAGGGCCCACGCGTTATTGATATTTAATCGTTCCTCTCGCAATGATAAATAAACGAACGACTAAAATGTGGTTAAATCAAAACGAACAAAATCGGGGAGGGCCATTTGGCCCAAAAACCATTTGTCCAATGATTTTTCGTCCAATATGAGCTCCGTCCGAAAATACTTTTCGTCCAAAAACCACTTGGTCTCAAAAACATTTCGTCCACTGTATTGGACGTCCAATTCGATATAAAAATTTGGAGGAGCAATGACCCGATAATGGAATAACACAGGGAAATATAAACACAAATTTGAGGAATCCGAATTCAATTACTCATTGATAAGGACACGAAACCAGAATAACGTATCACGGACGAAAAAATTTAATAGAAAAACCTATCGAATTCGTTGGAAAATTTTATTGAATTTCTGTTGAACTGTTCTGTTAGTTTTTGGCCGATTCTATTAAAATGTTCAATAGTAAATATTCAGTAGAAAAAGTCAATCGAATTCAATTTTTCTGTATAACTTATTCTATTGAGATATTTTCTGTAGAATTTCCTCGGCTCAAATTTTTCAAGTTTTTTCTTTTGATGAAAAAAACGTGGAAAATTTGAGTCGAGCAAATTCTATAGAAAATATATGACAAGAATAAGTTACATAGAAAAATTGAATTCTGTTGACTTTTTCTATTGATTTTTTTCTATTGAACATGTCAATAGAATCAGCCAAAAACTAATAGAAAGTTTAATATAAATTCAATAGAATTTTCTAACGAATTCGATAGGTTTTTCTATAAAAAATTTTCGTGTGTGATACAAGAGGTGAAAAAATTGTTGGCATAATCGACATAAAGTGTTGTGAAGTATTTTGTTAATTGTTATAGTTTTTCGTAATTGGAATTGTTCAAAAAAGTTCAAATGTTGACAAATGTTAGGGGAAAGTGTGTCAATTGTTATCAATTGTCACTTGTAATCTTGTTTATAAATAAATTATTTATTTATACATTTTGTTTATTTATAAATTATTTATAACTAAACAATAACAATAACAACAGACAATAAACAATAATATAATATTTATATTATTGTAGATTTATTTATAAACAATAATATTTATATTATTGTTTATTTATAAATAAATTATTTATTTATAATAATAATATAAACATAATATAAACATTATTATTCATTTACAAATAAACAATAATATAAATATAAACAATAATAAACAATATAAACAATAATATAAATATTATTGTTTATAAATAATACAGCATATTATTGTTTATTTATAAATAATTTATTTATTTATTGTTTGTTTATAAATAAATAATTTATTTATTGTTTATTTATAAATAAATAATTTATTTATAAATAAATAATTTATTTATAAATCTTGTTTATTTATAAATTGTCCATAAATAAATTGCATAAATATTTTTTGTTTAAACAATTGGATGAAAATTTGATTGTAAAAAAAATGGACGAAAACTTAGACGAAATGTAATTGGACGAAAGAATTTTGGACGAAAACCACCGGATTTCCAAAAATCATCCCCCGATATTACTGAAATTACTATTAGTAGAGCTGTTAAACTCACCTCCCTGGTCGTCGAGTGCGACCAGAGTGCGGATGCCGGCCTCCTTGCTCTATTCGTACAGAGGCAGCAAAACACACACAACCACCACGAGTGTTAAAGAGTCGGAGTATTAAATGGTTTCAGTATAATAGTATATATTTTTTTAAAGTATATCAAGTAAGTATAAGTAATAAGTAATGCCATGTGGTGATTACTCATAAAAATGAATATAATATTACATGATAATATTATATTCACCTAGATATTACGAAATGAGTTACAATAGTTTATCTGCTGCAGGTATAATATCATATGTTTTTGTCATCAGAAGTTTTTTTTTTTTTCATAAAGTAATGAATAAGCGAGTGGGTGACGTTTACACATTTTTTTTTTTTCATGGAGGCTTGGTGAATTTATAAAAAAAGATGGAAAAAAAATTGAGACAGTAGAGGTGAACTGCAGGCGAAGTATCAGAATAGAGCGACAGTTATGTATATTCAGGATAGAGACACTGTGAATTTGGAGAAATGTTGCTTTCATCTTGAGTTTTTTCATCTTCATGCACATACTTTAAGATGTTTTTTATTCTTTTTTTCTCTCGAGTTATTTTAGGAAAGCTATTTTCAACATCTGACAGGTGTTTCATTCTAATTATTATCTGAAATCAGTGGTTCATGTGTTCAGCAGCCACGCAAGTATTATTAATAATTTTTATACATAAATTTAGGGGGGGGAGGGGGTGTGTCTGCGTGGATGTGAGAGCAAGCACTCGAGCAGCCAGACAAGGCACAAGTTGTAATAGTTATTGAAATTAATAAAAAAAAATTTATCGACAAACAACAGACGTACATCACATACATACAATATCACGTACTTCGGTATTAGCGTTCAGTACGTGATGATTTAAATTTCATCAGTTGTTTTGATTTTTCAAAATATTTTTATAACGGACAGATCAAGATGGTCAGACACGCCATAGACAGCCAAGCAAGCGGACAGACAGACATTGAAATATTGACAGTCAGAGAAGGGCCAACACACATACGTCAGTGACGATCAGACGACAACAATAGCTTCGTTACGCTTTGTGATAAATTCTACGCTCATATATTGTTCACGCGTTATCACCTGCGTGACGAATACAAAAAAAAAATACATCTATGAAAACTCGATTTTGTGCAGAAGAGAGAAATAGTTGAGATATTTAAGGCAAATACGTCTCATCTTTAGTATCTCAGATAGACAAAACAGCAGTTCTGCAACGAATTGTTGAGAAATAAGGATCGATAGTCTGACGTGCATTCTCTTTCAGCCCTCTTTTACCCATATTTTTGGATTCTCACAGATAATACATAATCCACAGTATATGCACATCGATTGAAACAATCCCAGGGTGATTAGATAAACCGAAAATACAGAAGAGGATGCGTTATCAACATGAAGATTCTTTAACAGGATTACAGTTAGACTCTGCGATGACAGAGTGTTGAGGGGGATTATCTCATACATGACGCTCATCACGATGAATTGATGACGATTACAGATTCTGACAGTAATGACAGAAACATGAGGAAGATCGGGGACAGAACGCGAGATTAATATTTTTTTTTAAATCTATTTTTAACGGAACGGATGTTTGAGTGACTTACCTCCTCGCATAGGGCCAGCATACGCCGTGTGCTTTCCAAGGACTGTAACAGAGAATTACGGAGTTTCATCAGATATGCCTTGGGGAGGCTGGCAATTCGATTAGACTCAACATCTGCAGATATCGGGAAAACCATTCTGCATTGTTGAAAATTTTTGTCTGAAATTTCTGGTAGGGGAGGTTCAAAAATGTCTGTTAACGCGAGGAACCGAAAGCTAGTGGAAGATTTGATTTTTGTGAATTTAGAGGTGTGCGAGTATTTTCAAGTCATGTGCAAGCTCCTTCGCCCTTGAAAACATTTGCCCATGTGATTGACCCCTGCGCTCTAAATCCCCTGAATTGAAGCTTTCGGTGGCTTCAGCTTTCCAAATTAATCGATTCCCTCTCATTCATTATTGAATTAACTAAAATACCAAATTTATGTTATTAGTTCTCCAAGTCTATTAATCTACCCATTTCTTCATCTAACTTGATTTTATCATTTATTCATTCAACATTCATAATTCCGTAGGAAAAATCCTCAAAATCTTGG
Source organism: Diachasma alloeum (assembly GCF_001412515.2). Classification (NCBI taxonomy): domain Eukaryota; kingdom Metazoa; phylum Arthropoda; class Insecta; order Hymenoptera; family Braconidae; genus Diachasma; species Diachasma alloeum. Next base: position 195,290 of record NW_021680740.1, read on the forward strand.
ACCTCCGACGCGATCAACTGTTGAACTAATTATTTCCCTATGAATCGATATTCTGACCCTAACATTAATATCCATTTTCATTTATTTTCATTATATCTTCATCCATCGCCTGCATATTGCCCAGACAATTACCAGCAAATTCGATTATTATCTCGCAAAATAATCATGATGGAGTGTTTGCAGTGGTCACATGACCTAAATTAATATGAAGCTGAAGCAGGCGAACTCTTCAATTTGTCGAATCTAGGGGTGTGCGAGTATTTTCAAGTTATGTGCAAGCTCTCTCGCAGTTGAAAAACACTTGCCCATGTGATTGTTTGACCCTTGCGTCCTGAAACCACCTAAATTGAAGCTTTCGGTGGCTTCCGCTTCCCAAATTAATCGATTCCCTCTCATTAATCAGTGAATTCATGTCGCGTAATTTATAATATTCCTGAATAAAATAATACTTACTTCATCAGTCACTTGGCCTGCCTTAAGCTGTAACTCCTGCAGCTCTGTGCGAGGTGGACCACCACCCTCGGCAGGTTCTGCCGCTGTTGTTGGTGCTGGCATTCTGTCGCCGCTTTTCCCGCTATTTTATTTCAAGTTCAGCCCTCACTGTCGAGCCCCCAGTGCCCGAAGTCGATGCAATATGGGACTGGAAGACAGAAAGCAGAGGAATATGTCACTGTCGTATTACTCCTGTATATTTCCGATACGTCACAGTTGTCAACATAAAATGACAGCCGTTAGCTTAATAAATTTATCGTCCGGCCGCAGCCGCGGAAGACTCGGAGTTCTCAGTGACTCCTGAGGCAGTTAATATTAATGTAATAACACATTATTTTACCGAAAATTAATTCAATGACTGGGAAATGTGCCTGACTATCCCGAACATCGGACTGGGACTGGCCTTCCGTCGGCTGCCAACGGTAAAATCAATATGAACGGGCATGGGTCATTGCGTTGCTGCGCCGTGTACCAAAAGGGCACTCCAGTTATCATGCGCAGTTGTTTCGTTCTCATTTTCAACATATGACAGTGGTAACTGTGATAGTCTATTTCAAGGCTGAACAACTGCAGGGCTTTATATTTTTGGATAAACAAATGACAGGAGCATGGAGCTTTTGGGGATAACGTCACAAGCCGGATATGGCCGGAAGAGACTGATCCTTTGATTACGCGATAGCTTCACTGCCGGATGTGTTTATGTAAAATGAAGGTGAAGGATCTGACATTTGGAGAAAATAATAAAATATCTTAGCTTTCTCAGGATCTTGATGTAATCAATGTCTAGTCGTGTTATTATTGCACTGATAGCATGATTCATTTATTCCAAACGAGATTCGGTAACTATTAACGAGTGGTAGGGTGGCACCAACCACTGGATTTTCTGTCATGGGTTTCTTAATTCGTGGCTCATCATCAATACGACAGGTGAAAATTGAGTTGTATCATGTTTGGAGGAACGATAAGTCAATAGTAAGAGTGACATCAATTTGTATAAAATTCATCCTTTGGTTACGCGATAGCTTCAGTACCGGATGTGTTTATGTAAAGTGAAGGTGAAGGATCAGACATTTGGAGAAAATAACAACAACGCTAATTCAATTAAAGATGTGATCTTTGGCTAAATTATTTTAGCGTTCTGAGGCTCCTGATATAATCAGTGTCTAGTCATGTTATTATTGTTTATATTCGTGTGGAGCTTATGCCATAGTTTCTCTCTAAACAGTCAGTCTCTCACGGAGAGGACAGACTCCCTCAACTTTACGTGTTTTATTGAATTTATTCTGGTCTGTTTCCATAATTCTAAGAGTTATTCCTAGTCATTTTAGACGAATCAAAATGATGACGTATGAAAATGATCTCTCGATCGTCATCACGGAAATCATTTCAATGAAAAATAGATGATTCACCAATTCTTAGTCATTACTTGGATGTAATCTATTTCGAACCGTTAAATTCCGAAATAGTTTTTTTTTATTTTTTTTTTATTCATGTATTAACCTACAATGGGTTATTTACAATCATTTGGGTGATGATTACATATCCATTTTACTTAGCTCGTTATATTACTTTAGTTACAGTAGTCTTTGGTCGTTTAGATTCTAATCTTGTAAGTTTTAATAAACTCGTGTATAATTTTAATAGGTTCTAGTCTTTTGAGAACGAGGAGTGAATCTATGGTAAAGGGCCTTGGACATTTGATTTTGATTAGCTGTCCGAAATAGTTTTATAATTTTTTTCAATCGACTAATTTCTGTTTCTATTCGATGTCATTACGCTCAGGGTGTAATTACTTCTAATGTATATTATTAACAAAGTATTGCCAATTTTTTTATGGTCCAAAGACAACAGTATGAAGACAATATTTTGTGATAATTTTGTTTATTTATAGATTTGAATAAATACCCCTGAAGAGAAATGTCTTGTGCATTCGAAAAGTTGTGCAATTTCCTCGCATTTTGTGGTTTTCAAAAACAATTTTCATTATCTTTATCTGCACTTGACCGAGAATAATGGCTGGAACTAGTCAATTTAGAGTTAATTACATGTTCGATATTTATTATTGATACTTCACCTGGATACGATGATTCAGATGTTTCTCCAATTGACGATACTGTCACCCCCCGTTAAACTTTGACAGCAGTCAATGCTGAATTGACAACCGGAATATCAGATGAGTTTCGCAGAAGGGCGTTCACGCAGCCTCACACGCAAGGCACCAGGCGTACACTGTGTAATGATATGTACAGTTAAATATAAAACATCCGATAAATCTCCTCTCGGTGTGGGCGGAGGGATGAAAAAACTTACCGAAGAAAAAAGAACAACTAAGACTATTCTATTAACAAAAAATGTGATTGGTCGGTTGTAAATTAGTTCTTTTCATTCATTCGTTGGTGTTTCTGCAAGACTGCCAACTTAATAATTAAGAATTTGTTGTATTGATTACACATAAAATCATATGATGTTATTACCGACTGATGGTCAGGGAGGAATTTTCATTACCATCAGTCGATAAAGTAGAATATTTAAGATAATGTGCCGACTAGTGGTATATGCGGCAGTTGGTAAGAGCGAAAATGATGAAAATTCAAATTGTAGATTAAAATCGTCGATACAGGGGGCGCACATCGTTTGCACATGTGAATATCTAATTTGAAAAAGGATAGCGAGTGGAAAAGACTGATTGGCCAGACGGAAATTCGGTCAATCGTCCCTTTGATCGCAGCCTTTTCGCATCCAATACATAAATTTGTTTTTTTTCCCCCTCTCCGGATTGCCGTTGATGGACGGTCATCGGTGCCCCGTGAAGAACATTGAAAATTCGTGGTTTCCCTTTTGAAAATGAATACAAAGACTTCACTTTGCAATTCATCGTCAAAAGAAATCATTTATCAACATATTTGATATGGTCTGCCGTCTCTCGCACTATAGAAGCGTTGAGGATGATTCTATGCGATGTCGGGTGTGGATTTTTCTTTTTTTTTTTTTTCTCTTCTTCTTTTCACACAAAACTACTACTTACATACCTCTGACTCGATCTCGCTCAGCTTCCGTTCTTTCCTATAGAAATAATATGCTAATCCCCCTTGTAGGGAAAGGCGGAGTTTAAAAAGTGCGCCGATAAATTCTCAAGACTTTTGACGTAATTTTGTTCCCTCCTATTCCCTATCCCCCCCCCC